>NC_141535.1:16540714-16841428 GCF_021556685.1 Rattus norvegicus | reverse complement strand
AGTCTGGAGGTTCCTCAGAAAATTGGATATTGAACTGCCTGAGGATCCAGCTATACCTCTCTTGAGCATACACCCAAAAGATGCCCCAACATATAAAAAAAACACGTGCTCCACTATGTTCATAGCAGCCTTATTTATAATAGCCAGAAGCTGGAAAGAACCCAGATGCCCTTCAACAGAGGAATGGATATAGAAAATGTGGTACATCTACACAATGGAATATTACTCAGCTATCAAAAACAATGACTTTATGAAATTCGTAGGCAAATGGTTGGAACTGGAAAATATCATCCTAAGTGAGGTAACCCAATCACAGAAAGACATACATGATATGCACTCATTGATAAGTGGCTATTAGCCCAAATGCTTGAATTACCCTAGATGCCTAGAACAAATGAAACTCAAGACGGATGATCAAAATGTGAATGCTTCACTCCTTCTTTAAAAGGGGAATAAGAATACCCGTGGCAGGGAATAGAGAGGCAAAGATTAAAACATAGACAGAAGGAACACCCATTCAGAGCCTGCCCCACATGTGGCCCACACATATACAGCCATACAATTAGACAAGATAGATGAAGCAAAGAAGTGCAGGCCGACAGGAGCCAGATGTAGATCTCTCCTGAGAGACACAGCCAGAATACAGCAAATACAGAGGCGAATGCCAACAGCAAACCACTGAACTGAGAATAGGACCCCTGTTGAAGGAATCAGAGAAAGAACTGGAAGAGCTTGAAGGGGCTTGAGACCCCATATGTACAACAATGCCAAGCAACCAGAGCTTCCAGGGACTAAGCCACTACCTAAAGACTATACATGGACTGACCCTGGACTCTGACCACATAGGTAGCAATGAATATCCTAGTAAGAGCACCAGTGGAAGGGGAAGCCCTGGGTCCTGCTAAGACTGAACCCCCAGTGAACAGATTGTTGGCGGGAGGGCGGCAATGGGGGGAGGGTGGGGAGGGGGAGGGATTAGGGGGATGTTTGCCCGGAAACCGGGAAAGGGAATAACACTCCAAATGTATATAAGAAATACTCAAGTTAATAAAAAAAAAGAAAGAAAGAAAGAAAGAAAGAAAGAAAGAAAGAAAGAAAGAAAGAAATGTTCAACATCCTTACTCAACAGGGAAATGCAAATCAAAACAAACATGAGATTTCTATTTCACATCAGTTAGAATGGCTAAGATCCAAAACTCAGGTAACAGCAGATGCTTGCAAGGACGTAGAAAAAGAGAACACTTCTCCATTGCTGGTGGTATTGTAAGCTGGTTACAACCATTCTGGAAATAGATCTGGTGATTCCTCAGAAAATTGGTCATAGCACTACCTGAGGACCCAGCTATACCACTTGTGAGAATATACCCAAAAACGTTCCAACATGTAACAAGGACACATGCCCCACTATGTTCATAGCAGTTTTATTTATAATAACCAGAAGCTGGAAACAACCCAATTATACCTCAACATAGGAATGGATTCTATGGAAATGTGGTCCATTTACACAATGGAGTACTACTCAGCTATTAAAAACAATGACTTCATGAATTTTGCAGACAAATGGATGGAGAGATTTTTCTTGATTGAATCATCTGAGGTAGGAAGACCTACCTTAAATCTGAGCAAGACCTTCTGATGGTAGATTATATAAAGGGTGTGGGAAAAGTAAGCTCCTTCTCTCTCTGCCTACTAGCCCTCCTTCTCATTAGAAAGTTTACTCCTTCACTGTATTGTAGTCTACTTCTTTAGAATTCTAGTACATACTGGAGACTACCTGAGAGATCCAGTTTCTTGGACCAAACGACCATTGGGTTCTTGACTTTCTGATGGGAGATAAATATTGTTGGAATAGTCAGATCACAAAGCATAAGGCATTCTAATAAATCCTATTTAGATGTATAGATAGCTTTATACATAGATAGATAGATAGATATATGATATGATATGATATAGATGAGTGACTGATAGATATTCTAACAATAATTGCTAGATGAAAGTTAGATCAATGCTAGATAGATAGATGGTAGATATAATATGATAGAAAGAAATGATAGACTGATAGATATTATATCAATACCAATATTCTTCTGTTACTTTAGTGTAGAATTAACAATATTGTAAATATGCAATAATATGCATACACAACATTTGTTTCTGGTATAACCACTCAATATTGTTTTCTGTTATTTTAAAATACAATTCACAATATTTTCCTTCTACTATGCAATAAAACATCAGAATTTGTTCCTTGCAATTATAATTTCTATCATTTAATATCTCTCTCTTCCTCTCCCCTTTCCCTTGCCCCCTCCCCTTCGCCCTCCTCCCTCCCAATCTCTCTCTCTCTCTCTCTCTCTCTCTCTCTCTCTCTCCCCCTTTCTCTGAAAGTGTGTGGGTGTGTCTCCTTTGTAGTCTCAGTAACCATTTTTTTCCCTGTTAGGATTTTGTCTAAGCTCTGGCCCACAGTTTTCTGACAATAGCCAGGTATGCCTGACTCACTATGAAAGGGGCTGCTTGCCCCCTCCACCCTCTCTTGCTATTGCTGTTGCCTTCCTGCTCCTGCTCTGTCCCCTTGCCCCTTCCCACCTCTCTTCCCATTCCCTTCCCCCATCTCTCTTCATGTGCTCATTACAGGCCTCTACTCCTTTACTTCTCTATTCTCTCTCTCTCTCTCTCTCTCTCTCTCTCTCTCTCTCTCTCTCTCTCTGACTTTTTCTGTCTATACCCTCTCAATTCCCCTCTCCATGCCCTGAATAAACTCTATCTTTGTGTGACTGACCCACATGTTAGCATGGACCCACAGTGGTAACCCCCTTCTACCCCCCCTCACCACACCTCCACCAAAACATATCCCACCTCTGTTTATCTTTTAGTAAACATATCACTGCTTCTAGAACATGTTTTAGATTTCTCATGAGTGAGATCACATGCTATTTATCTATTTGTCCTTGGGCTTTCCATTAGATATTACAACCTCCAATTTCAGCCATATTGTCAACAAATGTGAGATTTTATTCAGTGTTTTCATTGTTGAATGGGACCCATTCTATGCATTCTTCATCTATTTGTCTCTTGATGAGTACACAGGTTGATTCTCTATCTTAGTTTGTTGTAGTGTTACAACAGACACAGAAATTCTTTGACATATTAATGTAATCTCCATTAGATGTATTGCCCAGTAGTGGGTGGGTACATCACATGATGGCTCTTACTCTTTATTTCTTAAAACCACTCTGCTGTTTTCATAATAGATGTACTAGTTTCTACTCCAGCCATAACTACATGCCCTATGCTACTTTCTTTGTGTCTTCCCCAGCCCTTGTTATTCTTTGTCTATGTAGTAACATATTCCATTCTAACTACAGCAAGTGAAGGGCAACCTGTGCAGTTTTTATTTGCATTACTTCAGGAATTATTGAGGTTGGGAAATTTTTCATGTATCTGCCAGCCATTTGTATGTCTTCTTTGGAGAAATTTCTATAAAGATCTTTTGCCCAACTTAAACAAGCTATTTATATCTTGCTATATAAAGACTGAATGCCAGATGTATAGCTTTCAATTATTTTCTCCCATTTTGAAAGAAAGCTTTGCTTATAGACAGCAGTTAACTGTCCTATGAAAATAAGAATTATCAATCATAAGGCTTCCAAGTATTTTTTAATTAAAATTATTTCAAAACCTTGTAATTAAATATTTAAAACAGCAAATCATATAAGCCTTTGTGACACTGTCCAATAAACCTGTTGATACTGTCCTATATTTCAGTCATTAAGCATGCAAACACAAGGCAGACTATAATTAAAGAGATAAATGCCAAAAGCATTTTTGGTATCATTGTGAAGAATTTTCTGAAGGATGAATTCTTTGAGGTTTTCTGAATGAATAAGAGTCATCATCCCCTTTTAAAGAAGGAGGGGAAACGGCGGCGCAGATCTTCCTGGTTGCTGCCCCCGAAGAGAGCTCGTGGAACTTGAGCCTTGGAACCACAGGTAAGACCAACCTTTCTGCTTCGAGTGACCTGCCTGGTGAGCTCGGGACACACAGAGGCAGAATTCCTCTAGGACCGGGCACTCCCTGTGTTTACCGGGAGTCCCACACCCGTGGATCCCGGCCTGCAGCAGCTCTCTGCTCCCAGACCCCGTGGGAGAGAGACCTCACCACCTGGTCAGGTGGGCACTCCTGAGGCTGCAGAGCGGAAGAGACCACCAACACTGCCCACCCCTGCCAACATCCCTGGCCCAAGAGGAAACTGTATAAGGCCTCTGGGTTCCCATGGGGGAAGGCCCAGGAGCTGCAGGACCCCTGCGCCTGAGACACCCCCGGAACCTGAAGGAACAGACCTGATAAACAGTTCTCTGCACCCAAATCCCGTGGGAGGGAGAGCTAAACCTTCAGAGAGGCAGACACGCCTGGGAAACCAGAAGAGACTGCACGCTGCACACATTACTGATTCCAGAGGAAAACACCAAACGCCATCTGGAACCCTGGTGCACTGAAGCTCCCAGAAACGGTAGCGCAGATCTTCCTGGTTGCTGCCGCCACAGAGAGCTCGTGGGCAGCACCCCGCGAGCAAACTTGAGCCTTGGGACCACAGGTAAGACCAAATTTTTTGCTGAAAGTGACCTGTCTGGTGAACTCAAGACACAGGCCCACAGGAACAGCTGAAGACCTGTAGAGAGGAAAAACTACACGCCCGAAAGCAGAACACTTTGTCCCCATAACAGGCTGAAAGAAAACAGGAAAACAGGTCAACAGCACTCCTGACACACAGGATTATAAGACAGTCTAGCCACTGTCAGGAATAGCAAAACAAAGCAACACTAGAGATAATCTGATGGCGAGAGGCAAGCGCAGGAACCCAAGCAACAGAAACCAAGACTACATGGCACCATCGGAGCCCAATTCTCCCATCAAAACAAACATGGGATATCCAAACACACCAGAAAAGCAAGATCTAGTTTCAAAATCATATTTGATCATGATGCTGGAGGACTTCAAGAAAGACGTGAAGAACTCACTTAGAGAAAAAGTAGAAGCCTACAGAGAGGAATTGCAAAAATCCCTGAAAGAATTCCAGGAAATCATAAATAAACAAGTAGAAGCCCATAGAGAGGAGTCACAAAAATCGCTGAAAGAATTCCAGGAAATCATAAATAAACAAGTAGAAGCCCATAGAGAGGAGTCACAAAAATCCCTGAAAGAATTCCAGGAAAACACAATCAAACAGCTGAAGGAATTAAAAATGGAAATAGAAGCAATCAAGAAAGAATACATTGAAACAACCCTGGATATAGAAAACCAAAAGAAGAGACAAGGAGCTGTACATACGAGCTTCACCAACAGAATACAAGAGATGAAAGAGAGAATCTCAGGAGCAGAAGATTCCATAGAAATCATTGACTCAACTGTCAAAGATAATGTAAAGCGGAAAAAGCTACTGGTCCAAAACATACAGGAAATCCAGGACTCAATGAGAAGATCAAACCTAAGGATAATAGGTATAGAAGAGAGTGAAGTCTCCCAGCTCAAAGGACTAGTAAATATCTTCAACAAAATGATAGAAGAAAACTTTCCTAACCTAAAAGAAGAGATACCCATAGGCATACAAGAAGCCTACAGAACTCCAAATAGATTGGACCAGAAAAGAAACACCTCCCGTCACATAATAGTCAAAACACCAAACGCACAAAATAAAGAAAGAATATTAAAAGCATTAAGGGAAAAAGGTCAAGTAACATATAAAGGCAGACCTATCAGAATCACACCAGACTTTTCTCCAGAAACTATGAAGGCCAGAAGATCCTGGACTGATGTCATACAGACCCTAAGAGAACACAAATGGTAGCCCAGGTTACTGTATCCTGCAAAACTCTCAATTAACATTGATGGAGAAACCAAGATATTCCATGACAAAACCAAATTTACACAATATCTTTCTACAAATCCAGCAATACAAAGGATAATAAATGGTAAAGCCCAACATAAGGAGGCAAGCTATACCCTAGAAGAACCAAGAAACTAATCGTCTTGGCAACAAAACAAAGAGAAGAAAAGCACACAAACATAACCTCACATCCAAATATGAATATAACAGGAAGCAATAATCACTATTCCTTAATATCTCTCAACATCAATGACCTCTACTCCCCAATAAAAAGACATAGATTAACAAACTGGATACGCAACGAGGACCCTGCATTCTGCTGCCTACAGGAAACACACCTCAGAGACAAAGACAGACACTACCTCAGAGTGAAAGGCTGGAAAACAACTTTCCAAACAAATGGTCGGAAGAAGCAAGCTGGAGTAGCAATTCTAATATCAAATAAAATCAATTTTCAACTAAAAGTCATCAAAAAAGATAAGGAAGGACCCTTCATATTCATCAAAGGAAAAATCCACCAAGATGAACTCTCAATCCTAAATATCTGTGCCCCAAATACAAGGGCACCTACATACATAAAAGAAACCTTACTAAAGCTCAAAACACACATTGCACCTCACACAATAGGAGATTTCAACACCCCACTCTCATCAATGGACAGATCATGGAAACAGAAATTAAACAGAGACGTAGACCGACTAAGAGAAGTCATGAGCCAAATGGACTTAACAGATATTTATAGAACATTCTATCCTAAAGCAAAAGGATATACCTTCTTCTCAGCTCCTCATGGTACTTTCTCCAAAACTGACCATATAATTGGTCGAAAAACAGGCCTCAACAGATACAGAAAGATAGAAATAATCCCATGCGTGCTATCAGACCACCACGGCCTAAAACTGGTCTTCAATAAAAATAAGGGAAGAATGCCCACATATACGTGGAAATTGAACAATGCTCTACTCAATGATAACCTGGTCAAGGAAGAAATAAAGAAAGAAATTAAAAACTTTTTAGAATTTAATGAAAATGAAGGTACAACATACCCAAACTTATGGGACACAATGAAAGCTGCGCTAAGAGGAAAACTCATAGTGCTGAGTGCCTGCAGAAAGAAACAGGAAAGAGCATATGTCAGCAGCTTGACAGCACACCTAAAAGCTCTAGAACAAAAAGAAGCAAATACACCCAGGAGGAGTAGAAGGCAGGAAATAATCAAACTCAGAGCTGAAATCAACCAAGTAGAAACAAAAAGGACCATAGAAAGAATCAACAGAACCAAAAGTTGGTTCTTTGAGAAAATCAACAAGATAGATAAACCCTTAGCCAGACTAACGAGAGGACACAGAGAGTGTGTCCAAATTAACAAAATCAGAAATGAAAAGGGAGACATAACTACAGATTCAGAGGAAATTCAAAAAATCATCAGATCTTACTATAAAAGCCTATATTCAACAAAACTTGAAAATCTTCAGGAAATGGACAATTTCCTAGACAGATACCAGGTACCGAAGTTAAATCAGGAACAGATAAATCAGTTAAACAACCCCATAACTCCTAAGGAAATAGAAGCAGTCATTAAAGGTCTCCCAAACAAAAAGAGCCCAGGTCCAGACGGGTTTCGTGCAGAATTCTATCAGACCTTCATAGAAGACCTCATACCAATATTATCCAAACTATTCCACAAAATTGAAACAGATGGAGCACTACCGAATTCCTTCTATGAAGCCACAATTACTCTTATACCTAAACCACACAAAGACCCAACAAAGAAAGAGAACTTCAGATCAATTTCCCTTATGAATATCAACGCAAAAAGACTCAATAAAATTCTGGCAAACCGAATCCAAGAGCACATCAAAACAATCATCCACCATGATCAAGTAGGCTTCATCCCAGGCATGCAGGGATGGTTTAATATACGGAAAACCATCAATGTGATCCATTATATAAACAAACTGAAAGAACAAAACCACATGATCATTTCATTAGATGCTGAGAAAGCATTTGACAAAATTCAATACCCCTTCTTGATAAAAGTCCTGGAACAAATAGGAATTCAAGGCCCATACCTAAACTTAGTAAAAGCCATATACAGCAAACCAGTTGCTAACATTAAACCAAATGGAGAGAAACTTGAAGCAATCCCACTAAAATCAGGGACTAGACAAGGCTGCCAACTCTCTCCCTACTTATTCAATATAGTTCTTGAAGTTCTAGCCAGAGCAATCAGACAACAAAAGGAGGTCAAGGGGATACAGATCGGAAAAGAAGAAGTCAAAATATCACTATTTGCAGATGATATGATAGTATATTTAAGTGATCCCAAAAGTTCCACCAGAGAACTACTAAAGCTGATAAACAACTTCAGCAAAGTGGCTGGGTATAAAATTAACTCAAATAAATCAGTAGCCTTCCTCTACACAAAAGAGAAACTAGCCGAGAAAGAAATTAGGGAAACGACACCCTTCATAATAGACCCAAGTAATGTAAAGTACCTTGGTGTGACTTTAACCAAGCAAGTAAAAGATTTGTACAATAAGAACTTCAAGACACTGAAGAAAGAAATTGAAGAAGACCTCAGAAGATGGAAAGATCTCCCATGCTCATGGATTGGCAAGATTAATATAGTAAAAATGGCCATTTTACCAAAAGCAATCTACAGATTCAATGCAATCCCCATCAAAATACCAATCCAATTCTTCAAAGAGTTAGACAGAACAATTTGCAAATTCATCTGGAATAACAAAAAACCCAGGATAGCTAAAACCATCCTCAACAATAAAAGGACTTCAGGGGGAATCACAATCCCTGAACTCAAGCAGTATTACAGAGCAATAGTGATAAAAACTGCATGGTGTTGGTACAGAGACAAACAGACAGACCAATGGAACAGAATTGAAGACCCAGAAATGAACCCACACACCTATGGTCACTTGATTTTTGACAAAGGAGCCAAAACCATCCAATGGAAAAAAGATAGCATTTTCAGCAAATGGTGCTGGTTCAACTGGAGGTCAACATGTAGAAGAATGTAGATCGATCCATGCTTATCACCCTGTACAAAGCTTAAGTCCAAGTGGATCAAGGACCTCCACATCAAACCAGACACACTCAAACTAATAGAAGAAAAACTAGGGAAGCATCTGGAACACATGGGCACTGGAAAAAATTTCCTGAACAAAACACCAATGGCTTATGCTCTAAGATCAAGAATCGACAAATGGGATCTCATAAAACTGCAAAGCTTCTGTAAGGCAAACGACACTGTGGTTAGGACAAAACGGCAACCAACAGATTGAGAAAAGATCTTTACCAATCCTACAACAGATAGAGGCCTTATATCCAAAATATACAAAGAACTCAAGAAGTTAGACCGCAGGGAGACAAATAACCCTATTAAAAAATGGGGTTCAGAGCTAAACAAAGAATTCACAGCTGAGGAATGCCGAATGGCTGAGAAACACCTAAAGAAATGTTCAACATCTTTAGTCATAAGGGAAATGCAAATCAAAACAACCCTGAGATTTCACCTCACACCAGTGAGAATGGCTAAGATCAAAAACTCAGGTGACAGCACATGCTGGTGAGGATGCGGAGAAAGAGGAACACTCCTCCATTGTTGGTGGCGTTGCAGACTGCTACAACCATTCTGGAAATCAGTCTGGAGGTTCCTCAGAAAATTGGATATTGATCTGCCTGAGGATTCAGCTATACCTCTCTTGGGCATACACCCAAAAGATGCCCCAACATATAAAAAAGACACGTGCTCCACTATGTTCATCGCAGCCTTATTTATAATAGCCAAGAGCTGGAAAGAACACAGATGCCCTTCAACAGAGGAATGGATACTGAAAATGTGGTACATCTATACAATGGAATATTACTCAGCTATCAAAAACAATGACTTTATGAAATTCGTAGGCAAATGGTTGGAACTGGAAAATATCATCCTGAGTGAGCTAACCCAATCACAGAAAGACATACATGGTATGCACTCATTGATAAGTGGCTATTAGCCCAAATGCTTGAATTACCCTAGATGCCTAGAACAAATGAAACTCAAGACGGATGATCAAAATGTGAATGCTTCACTCCTTCTTTAAAAGGGGAACAAGAATACCCTTGGCAGGGAATAGAGAGGCAAAGATTAAAACAGAGACTGGAGGAACACCCATTCAGAGCCTGCCCCACATGTGGCCCATACATATACAGCCACCCATATAGACAAGATGGATGAAGCAAAGAAGTGCAGACCGACAGGAGCTGGATGTAGGTCGCTCCTGAGAGACACAGCCAGAATACAGCAAATACAGAGGCGAATGCCAGCAGCAAACCACTGAACTGAGAATAGGACCCCCGTTGAAGGAATTAGAGAAAGAACTGGAAGAGCTTGAAGGGGCTCGAGACCCCATATGTACAACAATGCCAAGCAACCAGAGCTTCCAGGGACTAAGCCACTACCTAAAGACTATACATGGACTGACCCTGGACTCTGACCTCATAGGTAGCAATGAATATCCTAGTAAGAGCACCAGTGGAAGGGGAAGCCCTGGGTCCTGCTAAGACTGAACCCCCAGTGAACTAGTCTATAGGGGGAGGGCGGCAATGGGGGGAGGGTGGGGAGGGGAACACCCATAAGAAACAGGAGGGGGAGGGAGATGTTTGCCCGGAAACCGGGAAAGGGAATAACACTCGAAATGTATATAAGAAATACTCAAGTTAATAAAAAAAACAAGAGTCATCATGATGCTTTTAATAATTGTAAAATATAAAATCCCAAATTTATTCAAAGCGTTATAGAACCTAACCTTTTACAATTCTAGGATAAACACTACAGGACTTTTCTCCAGACCTGGGTGTAGTTCTGTGATGAAGCATTTGCTGAGCATATGCAACAAAATCTTGATCAACCCTCAGCATCTAAAGAAAAGTAGCTTTATGATAAAGGATAAAAAGAAGTGTACTAATGCCTAAAGAAAAATGACAGAACTTTGATTGTCTTCTTGCTAAATGATTCTACTTGGTAGGAGTGTCTATAAAAACACATTGAAGTGCCACCATTGGTCTTGCCATGTGTGAACAATCTCTTAGAAATTCTGATCCTTGGTGGTGAGGACTGAGTGGTACAGGCTATAGGAGACACTCATTTTTGACTGTTGATTCAAATCAGCAAAGGGGAAGAAAAAGGAGAGTTGGTATGGAAACCGGCAACAGAGAAATTTAGAAATTAAAAAAAAAATTCTGCCTGCCATTCCTTTTATTGATAAGACGTCCTGAAGTAAATATGAGCGACAAAATATAAAGTCTCAGTTACCACCTGCCACTCACAATGTGAGCATCTTACTCCTGAATGACTGATGTTGTAAATGTATGACAACTGAGCACAAGTCACTGTCTTCATCCTACTCTCACTTGATTAATAGCAGCCTAGAAGACAGTCTGTGTTGCATTTTGTTAAAGATAATAAATTTATGTTCCAATGTGATGCCTTTGTAATAGGACTTTTCAAGGGTGATATTGTCCTATATGACTCTCACTTACAAGAATGTATAATCCATGTGGCCACTGGATAAAGGTCTGTTAGGAAAGAAATCCATGTTCTTAGTGTCCAAATTCATGTTTGATTTCATAGGTCACCATATACACATAGGCAAAGTTAGTAGGTTATAGCTTCTGCCAGATACTTTAAATTCTCATTCTTTTATCTATGTCTGTTGAGTATTGTTAATATCTTTAGTACACCAAACAAATTTTGAAAAGACCAAAACATTTTACCATTAAGACTAGCCTTTCCTTGCCTGGGAGGATGCTGCATTTGATCTCAGAACAATTCTTGACGTGTATAAAGTGTATGCAAAATGATATTTGTCAGTGTCTCCACTATTTAGTTCTATTGGTAGACTGTCAAGATGAGACATTTGAGTATTTCCTTCTAGATTGTTTTCTTGCTAAACATGACTAGCAACTCTGTACAAATGAACTGGGTTAAAAAAGAGCATTCGGATGAATATGCTCTATGTGATGTAAGAGAATGTGTGCATAGAGTGAAAGGAATTGCCTGCATAATTCAAGGCAAAGCTCACCCTTATCTCAATGATCTGGATCGTGGAGTAGGAAAAATACAGTAAATTACTAAGATCATTGTATTATTTCTTCAACTCATTGCCCCTTCATCCTCAATGGCAAGTAGTCTCTTATTTTCATTTTACAAGCAACTCAGTTTCTAAACTAAATTGAAATAAATAAGAAAACTAATGAGAGCATTATCATTCAAATAAAGATTTGATGACCTAGAGAAATATATTGTCCCAATAGCAAAATGATATTTTGCTTTGCATTGCTGTTGTATCACAATATCATTTAATTGTTATTCAAGAGCATGCAAAGCCATGCAACTTCCTCATAAACTGAAGTGGAAAATGTTGAAATGGAGGAGAAAAACCAGAATGCATAAATAAAATATGAAAACTTTTGTCATGTTCTATTAGGAGTTTTTGTGTTAGCATCCTATTACATTAGTACTTGTTTTCACTAATATGGTATGAAAATTGCTGCAATGACTGCACAGTCATATCTTGTTAGGCAACTCAAACTCTTAAATTATATGATTCTAATATAAAATGAAAGGAAATTCTTAAATTATGAGAAATTTCTAATGAGATGTGAAGACCTAGCTGTAAAAAGTTTACGCTGTTTTGGTGTGATTTCTTCAAAGTATTTTCATTGGAGGAGCTGGGTGGTTACAAATAAGAGGAAACTGGGCCTGAAATCACTTCTGTTGAACTATGTACTAAAAGGTAAGTTTCAAAAATATATATGAATCAATCAGTAGTATGAGTACTAGCCACATTAAGATAGGTAGCTACACTTGTTCTGGCTTTCTGTAAGAGCCACTCTGTGTAACATTTCTCTTCATAGATTGTTCTCGAATGAAAGTTACTTTTAATGTGTGGTTTAAAGAACTAGAAGTCAGATGTTATTTTTACTTTAAATTTACTGCAAAACCACATGCTTGACATAGACTTTGTGGTAATAAACATGGCGTATGAGAAGAGGTTCTTAGAAAAAATGACTATTTAACTTAAAGTATTTCTAATGCAATAATATATCCCTCAGTAACCTAATTTATTAAAATACTGTGGATTCATCCGGAAGGCCATTTCCAGTCTGGGAATGTAAGTGTTCTTGGGGGTATGAGAACTAGTGCTGTAACAAGTGTATGTTGATATCACATAAATTTCTTTATCAACAATGTGTTTTACCTTATAGAACCCTAACAGAAATACCAAATTGAGAGATAAAGGAAATATTGGAGAAAAATTTTAAATGATTACAAAAGATATTTGCCCTTTGAAAAATAATGATTTCAAAATTCTATAAGTTGACTTATTAAATACTATGTTTGAGAAAGGACCATCACATTTTCACATGTATCTTACTATAACATTTTATACACTCTTTTTTAACGCAAGCAATAACATTATCAGTGGTGTGCCAAATAATGGTGGCTGTTTACAGGCCTTTGCTTAGATGATCTTGTTCTAACATCTATCACTTTTGCAAAAATATAAATTTATCTAAACTGGTTCTTCATAGAAGATGAAAAAGGAAACCATTTAATATTAGCTGATGAACATAGAAATGGTATTAGCTGAATTAGAATATGTTTTATAGGAATAAACTAAATAGCCTGGTTTAGGGACAGAGCAACTTTTATTTATCTATTTTTTTATTTTAAGTATTGTATAAGTTGCTCAGAGCCAGGACACTCCTACCTTTCGCACTTTATACTCTAACTCCAGGAGTCTCAGACTAATGTTCTGAATCCTCTAATGACGTTCATGAGAACCATTTCAATGTAAATAGCTATAAGACCTATGCAGTTCTGTGCACAGACCTGAAGTTCTGTGCAGAATCACTGAAACAAATTAGCAAGAGTAGCAGATGAACTAATATTAGAATATTTAAAATGATACAGGTTGAATTCAGTGCTCTTGGACTTAATCACATGCTATCCCACCTTGGCCATGCAGTTCTAGTTGGTACCTCTTCGCTTGACCCAGGAAAACAACTGGGGTATTTCTGAGGCTAGTAAGAAGAATTGGACCATTTCCAGAACTCTGTCTGATCAAAAGATTAGATTGATCTTGAGGGAATAAAACCAGTGTATCCTATCCATGAAGAGTAGCAACGTGAAGGGCTGCAACCTGATTATCTTTCATACAATATAGACTTCTTCATTTTTATGCACCACTGTTCTTCACTGCTATGACTTTTATTCTGATCTGTGATACAATTATCACAGACAATGTAGTCCATCCTAAAGTTAAGCTTTAGCCTGGGTGAATTTTCTCTTGTTTGCACTAAGTTTCTTTAAATCGTCCACACAGTGGAAATATAACAAGTACCTGAGGCCCTAGTCTTTATTCTAACCTAGTAGTAGTAGAAACCACAAAACTTGCACTGTATTATCTCCTTCAGTGAGAACACAGCCAGTCCAAACCAAATGCTTTCTTTCCTCAAAGCCTCAGCCATGCTTCCCTCTCTCATAAATTAGCTGTGTTTAGAAGAAGGCTTGGCCACATTCTATAGATTATCTTGAGGAAAGGCTCCATCATCCATAATACATTTAGGCTCTTTCTAGTGGAAGATTTATATATTTTTTTATTGATGGGTTATGAATATTGACACAGAAGATATTCATTGTTTATTGAAGGCTTGTTTACATAAAAGATCTTCACAGGCTACCCCCTAAGTCTAGAGGTCCTACACCAGTGTCAGGGAGCTGTCTGGGTATTTTTTCCCACGTATTGCACTGCCATTCTATCAACAATAGAGGCCCATTAACGTTTGGCCCTTCAAGTTACTGCAGCCCAAGCCTCAGTGGCAGGACGTCTGCCCAATATGTAAAATAACGGAATGAATGGATTCCTTGGAAACAATGATAACAAGACCTGGCTGAGCTAACTGTGACAGCATGTGGTAATTTTCCAGCCCGCTGGCCCTGTAAAGGAAACTGGAACACAAAGCGTAGACTGCGGGGCGGGCCAGCCTGAATAGCTGCAAACAAGTGCAGAATATCTGATGATGTCATACGCACAGTTTGACAGATGGGGCTGGACAATTTTTCCCCCTTCAAACGTGTTCTTAACTGTTTGTATTCCATTGGCTTTCTCACTTGAGAAGTTCAATTCTGTAATCACCTGCTTGAAAGACTAAACAAACCTTAACTGTCATGTGCTTGATTCAAGTACTACCAGTTTTATGAAGAAAAATGATATCCATTATTAGTGGCTGAATGCTGAGGGGAACAGTGGGGGAGAGGGTGTTGCTTTGGATTAATGCATCATCTCTGCTTTCAGCTGTGGGCCAGGTTTTCAGTCTAGCTCTGACTGAATCCTGCCATACATTTTGAATAGCATAATGAAGTATTGTTGTTGCCCCAGTCTAGTCATTACATCAGGGAAACAGACATCTAAAGTTATCAAAACTGATTACTAGCTGAGCTTTTGTGTCTATAAAATAAATGCATTAAAGGAAGGTTTTTTTTCCTGTCTTACGGGTGTTCTATTGGAGTCAGATGTTTTAATGTTTATAGCAGTATATGTCACTGTGTATAACTTGGATTCAGGGTATATGGACAGACAGTACTCTCTCCAAATGGGTTGATATGGAGATCTCTCTCTCTCTCTCTCTCTCTCTCTCTCTCTCTCTCTCTCTCTCTCTGTGTGTGTGTGTGTGTGTGTGTGTGTGTGTGTGTGTGTGTGTATGTGTGTGTGTTTAGGTTGATACATGGGAGACAGAGAAAATGAAGATTGACAACATTTATAAAAATGAGACACAACTCAATTAAAATTCACCTAAAATAGTAAATGAACTGGGGTCCTTGGTTTAATTGTAATGACCCAGGCTGACTTCTTTCCATCCTTTGTGGAGGTAGCTGCCTTGGATCTCAAATGTCCTCAGCACTTTATTCATGTAGCTCTTATTTACTTGCCAAGGAATTTATGTAAATATATGTGGGCTACAGAATAGGCCTCAGATCCAGCTCCATTCTTTAATCTTTTCATCAAATAGCTGACTAAAGAGAAATAGCCAAAGGACTTTGTTTATGGAGAAGTAATATCAGCTCTCCCCCCCCCCCAAAAGAGTGTGGCACACGGCTGGGCCCACAAAAACAAGCATTGAAATAGCACAGGAATAAAAATTAATGTTAAGATCTACAGAAATATCTTTCACTCTGGGAAAGCACTCCACACAAAACTACTCTCTCCGAGCTGTCCAGATTATTGAAACCTAACTGAAAACTATCCCAAATTCAACATCTCCCTCTTAGCTAAGCCAGACAGGAGTAAGGGAATATAAGCAAAAAAATGTGTTACTAACAATATTGAAAATATGTGACATCCAACTTGAACACTATCCCCAACAAATATGCTTATCTTTTAGATATGAAGAGGGAATTTTATCCTGGATACTCTTGACATTATTGATCAGTTCAACCAGTAACAATTGTATTTCACACACTTATTCAATAATTATTACCTACTATATGCTTGACACTAGACTATCAATTTATTTTATTCAGATACTGAGACTAGAATTTATACTTTAAAGTTAGCATAATTCTTTATACGAAGCACACTTGTAGCAGGTTCTCCTTTTCTCAGGTTTCTGGTTCATGATTCCTACCATCCTTTGCAAGGTCATAGCTAGGTGTGAGGACCTACATAGCTGCTATAATCTGTACAGATTAATAAGCTCAGCACAGGTCACGCTGCGTACGAAGAGCAGTTCATCCCTGCCTCCCCAACTCCCCACTAACTAGCACCAAGGGCATCCCTCTACATGCTTACACCAGATGGAAGCCCCCATCTGCTACAAAAAGCCAAATTGTTTTATTAGTAGCTGTGGTGCTTACATCCCTCCAGGAGGCTAAGAAGGTGAGAGGAATGAAACAAAAGGTGGGGACAGGAAACATGAGCCCTGGCACTCACAAATCATAACCTGAATCTAGCCACAAGCTGTTCCTTACACCTACTTCTGATCCATCTATGTCAACAGCTTAGGTGGGACTCCCTGGGACCACAGCCAAGGAATTTAGTTGAGTAATTTTAGTTGAGTGTGATACTAGGTTTAAAAAAACATGAAGAATACCAAATCATCACCATTAACACTAGTTTCACCTTTACTAGTGTTAACACATTTACTTTCTCAAAGTCCTCATTGAGGTTAGCCAAATTAAGATTAGCTAAAATGACAAACAAAATAGTGTTTCACAATAAGTATATTTGAAATTTGAATATTTGAAAGAAATTAAGTTTCTGGGCTCACTTGGGATGATATAAAAATATCAGTAACAGTAATGTCATAGTGAGTCAGAACAACTTTCACACAAGCCAATACTCGGTGATGGATGAATGAAGATAGAGAAACATCAAGTTTTCCAGCAAACATACTTCATTCCTGTAAATGTGCCTGTGCCTTAGACTTTAAACTCTAGCACTACCAGAATTGAATCTGTTGAGAATTTAAACTTATTGTCAATAAGATTCATAAACACACTAACCAATATAGCTGCAAGTTACAACTCAGTTCAGCTAAATATTTACTAAGAATTTACCTATAAGTACTAAAATACCTATTTTGTGTTGCAAACAGCCAACTACCTACAATAATCATGCATGTAGGAAGCATGTCATACATGTATGTATATGTGTGTTCTGCATATAAAATCTAAAGGAAATAACTACTAGAGAGAATTCTGGGATTTTGAAGAGTATGTGCTGATTCTGAGCTTTGGTTGAAATGTGAACCAACCCTTAGTGCCTTCATTGTCTGACAATCAAGCCAAATTATTTCTTACAATTTATCTGCCTTAGAATAGATCCCTTAGCTCTAAGTTTTCAGTGGCTGTTCTCTGTACATTCTTGAATTTCAGGACGTGCTTTCTCACTTCCCTTAGGTGTTTTAAAATATAAATAGACTTTTGCGTTTGGTCATTTGAAAAATAGAAAAGTTTGTTAAGTCTACAACCCAAATAGTGTAAACCAAACTATGGAAACCAAGTCACACATAATTGAAACAAAGTAATAATCTCTATTGGTCCTAGAGAGCAGTTCAGGAAAAAAAAATCAGGGAAAGAAACTCAAAGACAGAAGCATAGTTTCATTCAGTTCTTATTAGCTGTTTAGCATAAGTATTTGAGGGGGCTATAAGCAATCAGAACGCTTAAGTTTCCTTTTAACTGTGGCACAGTAGTTAATGTGGGCAGAAGTAGTGTACGTGTTAAAGAGACCTGAGAGAGTTGGAGAGCAGCAAATTTGTGCAGATTTCTAAGTGTGTTTGAAGACTCAGTAGCATGTTCTGCCTCTTGTTTATTTATAAAATATAAATATTATCAATATTACAAAATTCTCATTGTAACAACTAGAACGTGTTAAACTTAATAAACTATATCCTGCTTTTAACAACAATAAAAATAATAAAATTTTTCTTTCCTCAACTGCAAAATAAAATGTCTTGCTTTCATAATTCCTTTTACCCACGAAGTGCTGGTTTTATAAAGGTCCAATATTCAAACGTACCAATATTTCTTTTGCTTATTTACACAAAATATCAATAACCTGAAAGGCAAAGTTGAGGCATGGATGAAACTGTGGGGTGGATCTGATCTACTAGCCTCATGTTCAGCTCCGATTTTGTTCTGTTCTTGTTTAGTGCCCTCAAGTAAGGCAAAGGGCTTTGCTCAAGCTGCTCAGAGAAAGGGATGGCTAAGTATTTCCTCAGAGTTAAAGTCCTCTGTCAACTTCAAAGTGTCATACCATTGTTAGTCATCATTACCTTAGAAGACTGAGTTTTCAGAGAGAAACTACAGGCCCCAAAATATCTGAAATAAAAATATTTTAGATGTTTATGGCTATTAATAACCAAAGTTAAAAGCCATTAATAATCAACTTTTAACGTGTTTTATTCAAAAAACATGGCCAATTTTTACAAGTCTATTCAAAATCTCTTAGAAATTCCTCTTTTGAAGAATTTATCTATAGTTTTGGTTTGTTTGTTTTATTAATCCATGTGATACATGGTGCCAGTACCCTGAGTGAACTTACTGATATCACTGCATATTCATATGCTTCTCAGACAAATTAGAAAAGCTAGAGAACAAGTCTAAGTTTACAAAGTTTATTAAACATATTCTTGCAAATCCATATGTCATTTTCAAAAGACAAACATAGAGACAAGACTGCATGCCCATAACCCCATGAGACTACAAGGCAGTAACCTATAGAAGGGAGGCACAAATGTTGAACAGAGAGGACAGGATAGGCTCTACTTGAGAAACAAAAGCGAAGTTTCATGAAAGAAGAGAAAAAATATATATTTCACCTGGATAATAATTCAATTTGCAATTAGAAAAATTCTCTTCAGGATGAGTCTACGCATAGCTTGTAAATTAAAGACCTGGATGGTTTATAATTATAGTGCAGCAAGACCCATTTATAGAAGTTTCATTTCATATAATGTGGTTTAAATAGCAATATGAGAAAAATATTTAGTGAAAGTGAATGTGAATGCTTTCTTTGCAAAAAATTTTCACTGCTGTCGTTTCTTTTTTTTTTATTTAGTAACTATAATGGAATCATGATCACTTCTTCAAAATATGAAATACATGTGTGAATATATAAGATAAATTTAAAAAAAGATCTATTTGTTTCAGCTGGACACAATGTAAGTTCCCTGTAGCATTTTGGCAGGTGTGTTAACTCAACCATTAGGGACCCTCAGGTTCATGCAGAACTCCAGGGAAGGACATAACTCCTAAAGAGCCTCCTTCCCAGGACACCATTCTTTGGAGTCTTAGTGGCCCTCTTTAAAGGATGAGGTCCCTCACCCTTACCCCTCTGCCCTCCCCAGTCTGGGTCTGGGCACCATTAGTGCACTGGAGCAGTAATTTCACTAAATTGTACCTTACTGGCCCCCTATTACGAAAGGAAGTGTGAATACTGCCAAAGCCCTTTCGTAACTGGCAATGGAATCACAGGTCAGAAAACATCTTTAGCAAGCATAAATTATTAGGCGCACTATAAAAGAGAGCTGACAGATGAAACAGGCATTTCCATGAGTGAACAATGCAGCTTCAATTCAAAGACTACTGATTGGGTGTTCAGCCTCCCAGTATAAACAGCTATTCAAATTTTAAACTGTAACCATCTGAATAAAGAGAAGGATTGCCACGGACACCTCGGGTTCTTCTGAGCGCTTCAACAAGGGATGTGATATAAATAAAACGTCAACCCGTAGGTTGAGTATTTCTTCTTCCCAAGGGTACTTCATAGCCAGTGAAACAGAAGGCCAGTGTTTCAGACCACAGGCCACCCCAGGATCATGGAGGGCCTAGTTCCCTTATTGGTGCCCCAGAGCTTTGCTAGGAGATGGTCACTGAGCACATCAACCTCCCTCTCCACCCACCCTGTCTGTCTGAGTTCTCCCCAGTCTTCCCTTTTGTAAGATGTTATCTGTATTCATGGGGCGAGGCTGGTGGGGATGGAGTCACAAATGTGTAATTATAAACCTCGGAACAATGCAATGCATTCTACTCATAAGAAAAGTAGACATTGCCAGCTTCTTGTGGAGACACCACAAAGGAAGAGTGCCTCCCCCCCCCAACTCCCCGAGATAATGGAAGATTCAGCTAAAGAGAACAGCACTGTATCTGCTATGCTGAAAGACTCAAATCCTTGAGGTTTTAAGCCTCCTAGAATCTGTTGAGAAACTGATAAGAACCTGAGACCATGTGCAGTCTTTGGTTGTTTGTAAATCTGATTCAGTTGCAGGCATTGGCCTCTGAATAATGATGAGAGACACGAGAATATCTAGTTCATGCTTAGAGAAAAGCTTAGCTCTCAAACAAACAGGACACATTAGATAATAGTTTAGATATTAAACACATCGACTTACATTGGGACTCCTTGAGTCTGGGAAGATCCAAAAAGTAGTTTTAAGTATAAATTACAGAGAGTTATCTATTCTACTGGCCTGAAGGACCTCAGGTTTGTGCCTACTCAGAAGACCTACATGCTAAGCCCTCTACCCACAACCTATCTTTTAGGTACCAGTTTGGGTCTCATTTTCTATGTTAGAGGAAACCTGTTGCCACAGAACTTTTACTTGTCAGCAGTAGCTTCGCGATTAAGTTTCTAGTATTTGACCCTGCAAAGTCTACCAATGCTAATGTTATCCACCCTTACATCTTCCAGATCTGTGGAGAGCCAATTGTCTTTAATGAAAGTACACAAGCAATTCATTTACACTGAAGACCTAGGCAGGAGAAGTTAAATTGTAGCATGCTTTTTTCTCATCTTGATGTGTTTGTTTCACATAATTGTGAAAGACATTGTAAGTGGAAAAGCTTGCTATTTGAAAAATCTGCCCTCACAGATTTCTCTATATTGATTCACGTTATAAAAGCAAATGAACCTCTCTGCCAAGAAGCGCAGTTTTCTAACTTCCATGCCTCCTCAAGGATGTTGGTTACACTGATTTTATGTGCTAAGAAAAAAATCCGCTGTGTATTAATAAGCAAAGAGTCCTGCTGCTGAGAACTACTGTGAAGTGTGACACTAAAGGCGGGGGGATTTTTAAGAAGGAGAAAAGTGAATACATGTGCAATTAGATATGCTTTTAATGACCTGTGATCTCAGGCTGAGCTGGCTTCATTCAGTCTCCTTCCCATAACTACAGTTGCAGTAAGAGTCTATATGAATTAAGGAGCAGCTCTGGGCCACCATTGAGAACTATTGGAGAGAAGTCACAACATGTTTGAGTCCTTTGTTATTAAAAGCACTCAGGCATCAGTCTATGATAGTGATAGCTAAAATCCAGCCTGCAGCTGGCCAGAATAGGCTGAGTCTAATGCCAACTTCAGTCCAGCTATTGACATTTTGATGAGAAATTATCAATTTTTTTAATGTCTTCAAATAGATGAAATTTTCTAAACCAGTGATTTCTGTTTTAAATCCAAAAGCAAAAAAAAAGGTAGTTCATTCCTTACCATAGTAGAGTTACTATACTAAATTTCTTTCTGCTACATATATTCAAATATACCAATAGGTAGATGTTCTTATCTAGAAGATTTTTCAGAAAAATTGATGATCTAAACAATTGATTTTACAGACAAGGCAATTATATAATAAGTTTTATACCAAAATGTAACTTTAATTCTTTATTAAAATAGCTTTAAATCAGCTGCATTTTTCTCTGCCCTAAATTATTTGTATCAAGTCTCTGTAGGGGCTTGTCTATGATGCCCCAAACTTCCACTGTACTTTGTCAGAATGATTATCATTGTTGCATTATAGACACTCGGTATTTTCTTCTCTCTTCATCAGTAGTTCTTAGCTCTGAGCAAACAAAATTTAGAGTGTGGCAGAATATACACATAAGCCACATTCTTGTGAGGCTGAAGCAGGAGGATGCAATTTTGAGGCCAGGCTGAGATAAATGAGTAGGCTCTAAACAAAATACTTTTTCTATGAAGTTGAAAAACACCTGCTTCAAGCCACTATCACTTAAAGCTCTTTGCATTCGCAAATGTTCTAGAGGTGTGAAAAAAATGGCTCTAGTTGGATACTGGTAGCTCCCCAGTACTTAGCTCTACTGTAAACAAGCCTATACTCCTCTTTGTTGTTTCATGTAAAATAATAGTACTTCAAATTCACAATGAACAAATAAGTGATCTGCATACTATTGTCATGGGCGGTATTTGACTTTGCCAACAGACATTACAAAGGGGTTCCAGAACCCTTCCTCCTTTGAAGTTAACCCTGGACAATCAGTTTCTCAAAGCTGATAAAATTCTGGAATTAGTTCAGTCTTTCTTTATAAATATAAAGCATTTTACTTAACTTCTCCAAAACACCACCTGAAATCCTTTAAAACCTGAGTGCATTCAGAGGGCAAGCTGATGTGACCTGCTACTTTCCTGGTCAACAGCACAAAATTGTTCATGGATAAAGTTTATCTCACAAACAGGGAAATGTTGACTTTTGAATTAGCTCATAGGATAAATATTTTCCTGTCTTAGCAAAATTATTTATTTCCCTCTTAGATTAAAAAGAGCACTTGGGTATCTCTAGGGATTATTATTTCAATTTCAGATCTCTAGTAGAAAATCAGAGACATTATTTTGATCAGTACCAATATTAAAATCAAAGTTCCACATGTGATTGTAACACCATTTAAATGCTATTTACATATCAGTGATAATCACATTGGATTATTGCAAGCATGTAAATGTGTTCTTCCTTTCTTTCAAGACTTCAAGGCAAGTTTCTTTCAGTTAAAGACAGAATTCACAGAACACATTGGCACTTTCTTAATAGGAACTATTGATGATTATTACCAGCTGCAGTCTTGTGCCTGTTCATCTTCTCCAGGTAGGAACCAGGATTTTCAACCTACTCTAAAAGGACAAGACACCCAGCTTTCTAAGCCTTTTAATTCTTTTTTCTAGAAGTGTACTCTGCTGGGATTTAGAATTCATACACAGCTTATGTGGTTTCCCACAGCTTTCTACTTTTTTACACTCCCCTTTATTCCTAATAAAACTTTGGTTCTAAGTATGAAGGTATTTAAGTGCTTCTGGCTCTTTATTCCCAACCTCACTGTTTCTCCTTGAATCATATCTGTTTGAAAGTCACTGGATATTTTCTGGACATCCACATCTTTATGGTAAGACTTTTGCCCACTTCTTGAAGTTATTCTACTTTCAGGATCTCAGGATCTCTCTCTCTCTCTCTCTCTCTCTCTCTCTCATTCTCTCACTTTCTAATGCATTTTATACTTTCTTTCTTCTCTTGGTAAATGTCTTCCAACCCTTCCTTCCCTTCCCACTATTTCCTGAAGAAATTAATAAATATCTATATACTCCCTTTGTTAGCCTTCCATCATCTCATGCCTACTCCTCACTCCAGCCATGGTTACACATTTCCTGAAGTAAATTGGATTACTCACTGTATCCAATTGTCATTGACAGACATTCAAGTTCATATCCCCTCAAGCCTGTTTTAATATATTGGCTTGAATTTCAACTTTCAGAATTTCATTTGACAAGCCACTATTTAAATCCTTATGGATGATAATAATCCTAGAAATAACTCCTACTTAAAGTATATTTCATTTACGGGGAATATATTATCTAAATAAAAAGTGCATTAATTTTTCTAACTCTTTTATGACCCCACAAAAAACATAATTATTCCCATTTTGCATATAAAGTCATTGAGGTAAGACAACGACTACTTTCCTTGTGACAAAATAGAGCAGGGAAGAAATAAATGTCTAATTCCCAGTTATTTGCTGAACCATGATAAAAGAGAAAAGTACTTAAAGTCAAGAAATTCAGTAACCCTTTATGCAATGACTTACCATTTCCTTCCTTGAAGTGATTATCGTGAATATTTATTCAAAAAATTCTAAGACATCTTATGTATGTCATGCTACCCAAAGGAAGAAATGTCAAAGGATAGAGAATAAGAAAAATGCCATGAAGAACAGGATCCACTGAGGTAATTAAAATGGAGTTTATCCATTTAGATGTAAAATTTAAATGGAAATTTTTGACATAATGCAACCTAAGGATGAAGACTCTCTGGAGATGCTTCTAAGATCTGAATCTGTGCTTTTTGAGAGCACGAAGATCTGGATGAACTTTCTTTCACCCCTTTCCTCAGTACTGGTCCTTCCTTGAGAGGTTATGTCATAAGAGGAGAAAAGAAAAAAGGAATAAAACACAAATATTCATATTTGATTCAGGAACTTGTGAATGGAGGAGTTGACAGTGATTCTTCAGTTAGCTATATAGCATCACAAATAATGTATGTTTGCATATAGTAAAGAAAAAATACAAACAACCTTTCAGCTAGAAACAGCTTTGGTTATAGTTTATGATCATTGTAACACTCAGCATTCAGGAAGGAAAGCTCTAGAAACATCTCTTACTTCAGTAGACATTGATACTTAGTACACAATGATATTTGCTTTGGTTTCATGCTCTCTTGACCATTTGAAACACATTAAATAATTGTTTCCACAGCCTTCTCCTGATAAGTAGCCTGCTCCCTTCCAAAAGAGATTTCCTCACTTCTAGATACTGTCTATAGCCACAGATTTGCTTATAGTTCCCACTCATGAATATGTAAAATATTCATACTGTCTCAATGAAAATTCTTATTTTTCCTATTCTTATTAGAATTTTCAATATCATTGTT
Source organism: Rattus norvegicus (assembly GCF_021556685.1). NCBI lineage: Eukaryota > Metazoa > Chordata > Mammalia > Rodentia > Muridae > Rattus > Rattus norvegicus. Next base: position 16,816,270 of record NC_141535.1, on the reverse strand, counting down.
ATCATTATCATTTTATCATTATTATTGTTAATCATTATTACCTACATCAATGTGTCACTGAAATCATAGAAGTCTTATTTCTTTCTCAAGGCCAATAGACATTCACCCCATCTTTGACATCTGATACCATATCATGTTCAACTTCTGTGACACAGTAAAGAAAATCTGAGTGCCCATTCTGCCATGTTGCATTCAGTTCTTGTATAAGTCAACATGATATTCTCCTGAGTTTCTCTCCATACACCTAGGAAGCCTTATTAATAAAAATCCTGGAGCTACGAAGATTGCTCAGTAGGTAAAGTACTTTGCATACAAGCATAAGGATCCAAATTTGAATCTCCATCAATCACATAAAAGCTAAGGAAAACACTGTGAATTTGTACCATAGTACTGCAGAGAGACAGAGACAGGAATAACCCATGGGCTTGAAGCTCATCAGTTCTAGCCTAAATAGCATACTTCAAGTTCAATAAAATATCTTATTCAAAAAATAAGATAGAAAAGTAACCAAGGAGATACCAGTGGTTAACCTCTGTTCTGTATATAAGTTCAAATGTTATATTAATTTTTAATAAATCCCAGCACAGGATTGCTAACTCTCAATGGTTTATTTTCTATAATGAAAGACATACACATAGACTTTATATTTTAATATGCCTTAAGCAGCACAAGAACTGAGCAACTGCCTAGCCTCCATTCTGCTAGATAATTCCAGTTACTATTTACCAATTTCTATGTTCCATCTTGGCTGCTCTTATCTCCAATTAGTCAACCATCTGGTCTATGTTTTCTTGGCCCAGAGCCCTGGGGAGCTTTCCTTGCTTCTCTGCCCCATAGGGATCTCTGTGTCTTTCCTCACTCCACACTCTCCTAAATCATGGAAGATAGATCTCTCTCTCTCTCTCTCTCTCTCTCTCTCTCTCTCTCTCTCTCTCTCTCTCTCTCTCTCCTCCTTCCTTGCACCGGAGACAGGAAACCCTAAATCCCCCCTCTGTCCCTTCTTCCCAGCCAGTTATTGGCTTCTGGCATTTTTGTTTACCAATAAGAATTAACTGGAGACAGGTTTTTATAAGTTATATGTAAAACCTTTCACACTGTTTTGGGGGACCCAATGATCATTTGAATACAAGAACCTACATTTCACCCTTTTCTCCAATTAAAAAGGCTCATTTTGTTTCCAGTTTGCATCTGTGCGCCAGAGATAATCCTGTACCACAGCTCTCTGTACCCATATCCTGAATGGAAAGAGTTGCTCTCCCAGAAGTGCTGCCACACCTAAGTTCACAGGTAAGATCGCCACTACTGCTCCAATACTTGGCCTAAGTGGGACCCACTTGAGACCGCAGGACACAGGAACCACAAAACAGCTGGGGACAGGATCCTTCCAGTTTCCATCTGTGCCTTAGAGCTAACCTAGTGCCACAGATCTCCTGTCCAAGTGGTGCCCAGGGAGAGCTAGGCTCCCAGGAGTTCTGACATACCTGAGATCACAGGCTCACAGGCTCACAGGCTCACAGGCTCACAGGCTCACAGGCTCACAGGCTCATAGGAGGGACAAAATGTAGTCAGAGACAGCAAGACCAGCTAACACTGGAGATAACCAGATGACAGTAGGCAAGCTAAAGAACATAAACAACAGAAACCATGGCTACTTGGCATCATCAGAACTGAGTTCCACCACTAAAGCAAGCTCAGGATACCCCAACATTTTGAAAAAGCAAGATTCTTGATTTAAAATCAAATCTCATGATGACAGATTTTAATAAGGACTTAATAAATCCCTTAAAGAAATACAGAAGAACACAAATATACAGGTAGAAGCCCTTAAAGAGGAAACACAAAAATTGCTTTAAAATATACAAGAAAACACAACTAAATATCTTCAACAAAATTATAGAAGAAAACTTCCCTAACCTAAACAAAGGATGTCCATGAACATACAAGAAGACTACAGATTGCACAAGAAAAAACTTCCTCCTGTCAAAGCACCAAATGCACAAAACAAAAAAAGAATATTAAAAGCAGTAAGGGAAAAAGGTTAAGTAACATATAAAGGCAGACCTGTCAGAATTACACCAGCATTCTCCACAAAGACTGCAAAAGCCAGAAGATCCTGGGCAGATGTCATACAGACTCTAAGAGAACAGAAATGCCAGCCCAGGCTACTATATCCAGCAAAACTACCAAAAATAGAAAAACCAAGATATTCCATGACAAAACCAAATTTACACAATATCTTTCCACAAATACAGCATTACAAAGTATGAAAAACTCTAACACTGTTGGGAGCGATGCCCTTAAAAGCCTCCATTATTAATGCTAATACTATAGTTAGAGTTAAGTATGACTGGGTTCGTGGAAAATCCCCAGCCAGCTGCAGAAGACTAATAATAATAATCTGGTGGTCAGGATGCCTAGTGATATGACAAACTTGTGACCTTTCTGAGAAACCAACATCCCGTTGACTTCAGCTGACCACAGGAGCCAGTGTCCTTGGCCTGAGTAAATGTTTCCCACTTCCCCCCACCCCCTGTTACCCCTGCTAGGGTATAAACTCAGCCTTGGGAGAAAATAAAGTTTGTCACCTTGATCAGACTATTGTTTTGGCATCCTTCTTCTCATCTCTTGTTTTCCATTCTCTCCTAGGTAGTCACCAACCTCCTCTGACTGCCCTGTGAGCAGGGACAAACTGGCTCCCAAGGTGGGGCAGTTTGGGAGTTTCCTGGTGAAGACCATCATCCCTGCGAACAGACAGGCCTGTCTTCTCTTCCCTCAGTGTGGGAGGGGGTTGCTCCCCCTCTGGCTATCAGAGCCTTTGTTCCCCCTTCTGGCTACTGTGGACTGCTTGACCTTGGTTCAGCCACTTGGTGTGTTTCTCCCTGGGCGATGCAGATCTCAGTGAGTGATCTCAGTGGTGAGTGATGGGACAAGCATTCTACAGTCACCTTTTATGACATGACTCAAAGGAGTCACTCAAGACACAAGGAATAGGGTTAAGAAAAAAAAAAAGGAAATTTAAAGAAATTCTTAGACTTGGTGGGAAATATTTGTTCATGATTCCCACGGGAGAAATGCAAAAAGATAGCACAGAGTTAGTGACTGTTTTAAAGACTATTATGAACCTTTTGGCCCTGAAAAAAATTCCAGTTGCTGTCTTCAATTACTGGGCTCTTATTAATGATATCCTTAGGACTATAGCTGCAGCAGTCAGTTCCTGCCCCTGTGGTCAAAATGCCCCAGGTTATGGGGCAGGGGAGCCCATAAAGTAGTTCCAGAAAGAGTCTGCAGCAGACTGCAAGGAACTTTGTTTTGCCAGACAGAATTCAGAACAGGATTTGGCTATGTTTATGCTAGGATAATATCAAGAGAAAGTCTTGGCTCGGGCTCTTCAGCTACTCCAACTGGAGGCTGTGGCCAAGGTCAGGGTCAATGTTTTCTTTTCCATGGACCTCTAACCAGTGAGACAGCTTGGTGAAGGGCTGGGGACTGCGACTGCAGTCCTGGAAATCAGAGACATGAGGAGGGCTGTAATTCTTTTAAAGATCAGTATTCCAGTGTTAGCAGTCTCTTTATTGGATGTAAGAGGCAAGAAGCCCAGCTCAACTGTGACTCCTGCCTCAGGAATGACAGCAGAAAGAGTCCTTATAGCCCCAGGCAAGTCAGTTATCTCTGACTATAGCTTACTCTCTGATACCTGAGGCTTCAATAAGATCACAACCCACTGGGCGAGTCTCCCTTCAATACTCTAGAGGCTCAGATGCTATTTTCTCCTGGTCTCCTGACTCAAGTTCACCAGGCATTTCTGACAGCCTGGAAGAAACTTCCCCACTAAATCTAGCTTTTCTTCCATGCTCACCAAGGTGCTCCAGGGAGCTGATAAACCATATAATTCTTTTGTAAGTCACTTGGCATCTAGCACACAGATCTTAACCATCTCTTTTTGTTATTAGTTCTTACTAGAAGCCTAGCGTCATTTAGAGGCTGGGTCTCTTGAGAGGCAGAGCCACCAAGCTGACACTGAAGTGAGGTACTCCTTAAAGGGGAATCTAAGTCCAGAGAGACAGCCGGTAAAAGACTCCAGCTGCCCCTCTGTTCGACTTTCTGTTTCACAGGCACAAAGTTTGTGTTTATTTTTACACTGGCCTTTTCGTCACAAGAAAGCTTCCTCATTGAGCTGTGTGACTAAATGCTATTTGTCACTTGATCTGGTTGTTCCACCAGCTCTCACTGGGCCACCCCCTAGCTTTCTTTCCTGGCTCCTTTCCCCTGTTCTTAAGAATTTTATTACCTAATACACTGAGTCATTTGACTTCTCATACCTCCCATCCTACTAATATGCATGTTCCAGTTTCCCATTGAGAAGGTACTAATACTAAAACAAGGGGGTGGTACATCCTCCTAAATATAAAATTTACCTCAGTGGGTCGAAACCAGGATTGGACACATGGATGTATTTGAGGCCTCAGAATGTTTCAATCAGGTGCTGATATGGGGATTATATTTACCATAAAATTGTTAAAAGAGCCTGTGCATTCCTACTCCCCCTTTCTGGGCACTCACCCCAAGAAGGAGCCAAAACGGCACAGGGCAGACATGACTTCATCTACAGCCTGCACTCCACTGAGAGGAGCTGCTGGTTTAAAGAGCTGCACTGCTTTGAGTCCATTGCCATCACACAAGAAAAATTGGAATCTCTACCACCCACTCCAGGACAGCTGAGATATGTATTCTTCCACAAAGTGATACCTTTCATAGGGTTCGACTTTTTGGATAATGCAATTATGATTGTTGCAGGAACTCAAATTGAATTGTCTATTGAAATTATTTGGGAGAATTTCAACAATGGCAGTCAACATGTTATCTTTTCCTTCTATGTATCAACATATTATTTAACTTTCATTCATTGATACTGTACTGTACTGACTTGGAAGGTTTGCTTAACATAACATGCACGAGATACCTATTTATGTCTTTATTTTTTTTGTGACAGTTATAATTCAGTGCTGAGATTTCTCCAAATTATTTAAGATGTTTAATATCAGTTAAAGTTTTAATTTCCGGTCTGGTGGCATCCCTTCTGTGATATTTCATTTACAATCATATAAATTCATTCAATTTTTAAACTTCCACATCTATCCAAAATGGATCAGTGTTTTAAGTATATCTGACTATTTTAATTTTGACCCACACTGTCTTTAAGAGTCAGAGGTTAATCAGAAAGAACAAGTGTCTGGCTCCCATTTTACATAAACCATACATGCTAACAAGTGTACTTATTTCTGATTGGCTTTTTACCTTTAATTTCCCAACTTTGAGCAATCAAAGTGAATTCTGGTTTATGAAAGAAAGGCAGTGCTTGGAAACTTCCTGTGTCTTAGGAATGGTTAAAGAGAGCATGTAAAATGTCAGAGAAGGCTTAGAAAAGAGAAAGCGAGAAAGAGAAAAAGCTGAGAGCCGGTATCAACATTGGTTCTCCACCTGCCCTTGGTTGTCAACCCTGCTTCCCTCCTTGTCTGTCCCCCTAGTAGGCCTTCTTTTGCTTATATCTTTTGGTCCTTGGGCATTTAATCATTGAACCAGCTTTGTTAAACAACAGGTAGATAGTATAGCAGCAAAACCTATTCAGGTATATTATCATTGGCTAGCCATGGAGAATGCCTTTGATGAGGACCAAGCTCACCTACACATCTCCTCGAAGCCCAGGCAAGGACCTTTTTGTCCTTGAGCCAAATGAGGCCAATATTCTTTTCTTGCTTGTTGTCCTGATACCTTTGCTGAAACATCCCTGCATGCTGAGCTGGACAGTCAATAACGCGTAAGACAGTGATATACTCAGGAATAAAGGGCTTAAGATGGGGTTCCACCATTAGCTGCTGCCTTATCCCATGATAGACTCTGGCCACGAGATCCTTTTGGCCATGTGACAAATATCACTCCAATCTAAGACAGACACAGCTCCTGAGGGACTCATTTCAGGACAGCACAGCCATTGGTCACCTTTTCATTTGATTATAAGGAAGGGGGAGACATTGGGAGCGATGCCCTTAAGACCCTCCATTATTGATGTTAATATTATAGTTAGAGTTAAGTATGATTGGATTCATAAAAAATCTCCAGCCAGCTGCAGAAGACTACTACAAATCTGGTGGTCAGGATGCCTACTTTTGACCTTTCTGAGAAATCAACATCCTGTTGACTTCAACTGACCACAGGAGCCAGTGACCTTGGCCTGAGTAAATGATTCCCACTTTACCCACTCTGTTTCCCCTGCTAGGGAATAAATTCAGCCTTGTGAAAAAAATTGTCACCTTGATCAGACTCTTGTCTTGGCATCCTTCTTCGAATTTCTTGTCCCCAACCTCTGCTGACTGCTCTGCAGTCTGGGGCACAACACAAGAAGGGAAAGTACACACAAGAAAAACAAAAAAAAAATATTCTTAAAGAAACTAGCCACACAAACATAATTCCATCTCTAACAAGGAAAATAAAAGGAAGCGACAATCACTGGTCTTTAATATTTCTTTACATCAATTGACTTAATTTCCCAATAAAAAGATATAGACTAACAGACTGGATATGTAAACAGGACCCAACATTTTGTGACATACAGGGAAGGTACCTCAATGACAAAGATAGACACTAACTACCTCAGAGTAAAAGGCTGGAGAACAATTTTCCAAGCAAATGGTCCCAAGAAACAAGCTGGAATAGCCATTCTAATATCGAATAAAATTGACATTCAAACAAAAGATATTTTTAAAAAAAGGTGAAGATATGCATCAAAAAAAATCTAGGAAGATGAACTCTCAATTCTGACCATCTATGCTCCAAATGCTAGAGCAACCACATGCATAAAAGAAACGTTACTAAAGATCAAAGGACATATTGCACCTTACACAATCGGAGTGGGAGACTTCAACACACCACTCTCATCAATGGACAGATCATGGAAACAGAAACTAAACAGAACCACAGTGAAACTAACAGAAGTTATGAACCAAAGGGACTTAATAGATATTTATAGAACATTCCATCCTAAAACCAAAGAATATACATTCTTCTCAGCACCTCATTGTACCTTCTCAAAACTGCCCATATAATTGGTCACAAAACAGTCTTCAACAGATTCAAGAAGATCGAAATAACCCCATGCATCTTATCAGATCACCATGAAATAAAGCTGGTCTTCAAAAACAGCAAAGAGCACACATACACATGAAAGCTGAACAATGCTCTACTCAATGATAACTTGGTCAAGGAAGAAATAAAGACAAAATAAAGACTTTTGAAAATGTAATGAAAATGAAGGCACAATACACCCAAACATGGGACACAAGGAACACAGTGCTAAGAGGAAAACTCAGAGTTCTGAGTGCCTCCAAAAAGAAACTGAGCATAAACAGCTTGACAGCACAGCTGAAAGCTCTAGAACAAAAAGAAGCAAATACAATGAAGAGGATTAGATGGCAGGAAATAGTCAAACTTAGGGCTGAAATCAACCAAGTAGAAACAAAGAGAACTATACAAAGAATCAACAAAATCAAGAATTGTTTCTTTGAGAAAATCAACAAGATATATAAACATTTAGCCAGACTAACCAGAGGCTACAGAGAGTATATCCAAATTAATAAAATAAAAAATGAAAAGGGAGACATAATAACAGAAACCAAGGAAATTAAAAAATCCTCAGATCCTACTACAAAAGCCTATACTCAACAAAACTGGAAAATCTGGATGAAATTTTTAGACAGATACTAGGCACCAAAGTTAAATGAAGATCAGATAAACCATCTAAACAGTCCCATAACCCTAAAGAAATAGAAGCAATCATTAAAAGTGTCCCAACGAAAAAAATGCCCAGGACCATATGGGTTTAGTGCAGAATTCTATGAGACCTTCAAAGAAGACCTAATACCAGTACTGTCCAAACTACTCCACAAAATAGAAACAGAGGGAACACTACCCAATTCCTTCCATGAAGCCTCAATTACACTTACACCTAAACCACACAAAGATACTACAAAGAAAGAGAACTTCACTCAAATTTCCCCAATGAATATCGACGTAAAAATACTCAATTAACTTCTTACAAAACGAATCCAAGAACACATCAAAATGATCATTCACCATAGTCAAGGAGCGTTCATCCGAAGGATGCAGAGATAATTCAATACATTGAAATCCATCAACATAATCCACTATATAAAGAAGCTCAAACAAAAAAATCACCTGATCATTTCATTAGATGCTGGGAAAATATTTGAATAAATTCAAGACCCTTTTCATATTAAAAGTCCCGGAAAGATCAAGAATTCAAGCACACCAATAGCCAACAAAAAACTAAATGGAGAGAAATTTGAAGCAATCTCACTAAAATCAGGGACTAAACAAAGCTGCCTACTCTCTCCCTAGCTATTCAACATAGTACTTAGTGTCCTAGCCAGAGCAATTCCACAACAAAAAGAAACCAAAAGGATACAAATTGGAAAGGAAGAAATCAACATATCACTATTTGCAGATGATTTGATAGCATACTTAAGAGACCCCCAAATTCCACCAGAGAACAACTAAACCTGATAAACACCTTCAGCAAAGTGGCTGAATATAAAAGTAATTCAAACAAATCAGTAGCCTTCCTCTACTCAAAGGATAAACAGGCTGAGGAAAAAGACACCCTGCACAGTAGTCACAAATAATATAAAATACCTTGTTGTGACTCTAACCAAGCAAGTGAAAGATCTGTATGACAAGAACTTCAAGTGTCTGAAGAAAAAAAATTGAAGACGATCTCAGAAGGTGGAAAGATTTCCCATGCTCATGGAATGGCCGGAGTAATATAGGAAAAATGGCCAGCTTACCAAAAGCAATAACAAAAAAAAAAAAGAAAGAAAAAAAAAAGGATAGCGTAAACTATTTTCAACAGTAAAAGAATTTCAGAGAATCATCACCCCTGACCTCAAGCTGTATAATAGAACAATCATGGTATAAAACAGCATTTTATTCATACAGAGACAGCCAGGTAGAATTGGAATAGAATTGAAGTGAACCCACACACCTGTGATCATTTGATCTTTGACAAAGAAGCTGAAACCAAGCAATGGAAAAAAAAAAAAAACAACAGCAGCATTTTCAACAAATGGTGCTGCTTCAACTGGCAGTCAGCATGTAGAAGAATGCAAATCAATCCAAAGCTCAAGTGCAGGTGGATCAAGGACCTCCACATAAAACCAGATACACTCAAACTAAGAGCAGAAAAAGTGTGGAAGACCCTCAGACACATGGGTACAGGGGAACATTTTCTGAACAGAACACTAATGACTTATACTCTATGATCAAAAATCAACATATGAAAAAAAAGGTGGTGGGGAGAATCAACAAATGGGACTTCATAAAATTGCAAAACTTCTGTAAGGCAAAGGACACTGGCCAATAGGACAAAACAACCAACACACTGGGAAAAGATCTTTTCCAATTGTACACCCAAAAGATATTTACAAAGAACTCAAGAAGTTAGACTCCATAGAACCAAATAATCCTATTAAAAATCCGGTACAGAGCTAAACAAATAATTCTCAACTGAGGAATATTGAATGTCCAAGAAGCAACTAAAGAAATGTTCTACATCCTTAGGCATCAGGGAAATGCAAATCAAAACAACATTGAGATTCTGCCTCACACCAGTCAGAATAGCTAAGATCAAAAACTCAGGTGACAGCAAATGCAGGCAAGGATGTGCAGAAATAGGAACACTCCTCTCCATTGTTGGTTGGATTGCAAGCCAGTACAACCACTGTGGAATCCAGTTTGGTGGTTTCTCAGAAAATGGATGTAGTGGTACCTGAAGACATAAGTATACCACTCCTGGGCCTATACCCAAAACATGTGCCAACATATAACAAGAATACATGCTCAACTATGTTCATAGAAGCCTTATTCATAATATTCAGAAGCTAGAAATAACCTAGTTGTCCTTCAACAGAGAAATGGATACAGAAAATGTGGTAAATTTACACAATGAAATATATTACTCAGCTATTAAAAATAATGACTTCATGAAATTCATAGGCAAATGGATGGAACTAGAAAATAACATCCTGAGTGAGGTAACCCTGTCACAAAAGTACACACATGGTATGCATTCACTGATAGTTGGATATTAACCCAAGAGCTTAGAATACCCAAGATACAATTCACAGACCCTATGAAGATGAAGGAGAAGGAAGACCAAAATGTAAATGCATCAGTCCTTCTTAGAAGGGGAAACAAAATGTTCATGGGAGAAAATACAGTGGAAAACAGTGGTGTAGGGAATGAAGGATAGGTCATCCAGTGACTGCCCCACCTCAGGAACCATCCCATATGCAACTACCAAGCCCAGTAACTATTGCTGATGCCAAGAAGTGCTTGCTGACTGGAGCCTGATATGGATGTTTCCTGAGAGGCTCTACCACAGCCTTACTGATACAGATAAGATGCTTGCAGCTAACCCTCAGACTTAGCACTGAGATCCCTGTGGAGGAGGAAAAAATGGTCTGAAGGAGCTGAAGGCATTTGCAATCCCATAGAAAGAACAACATTGACCAACCAGACTTCCCAGAGCACCCAGGGATTAAACTACCAACCAAAAAGTACACGTGGTAGGGACCCCTGACTCCAGCCATATATGTAGCAGAGGACGGCATAGTCTGATATTAATGAAGGAGAAGTACTTGGTCCTGTGAAGGCTCCATTCCCCATGTAGGAGAAGGCCAGGGCAGTAATGTCATAATGGATGGGTGTGAGGGGGAGACCCCTCATAGAAGAAGGGGGAAGAGAATGGGAGAGTGGGGAAGGAAACAGGAAAGAGGATAAAAATTAAATTATAAATACATAAATTATGCAATAAAAAATCAAAAATGAAAGAAAGAAAAGAGAGAGAGAAAGAAAGAAAGAGAGAAAGAAAGAAATGAAGAAAGAAAGGAAGAAAGAAAGGAAGAGAGAAAAAGAGAGAGAAGCAGTCTTTAAAAGTCTCCAGACCAAAAAGATAAGCCCAGGAACAGAAGGTTTTAGTTCAGAACTCTATCAGACTTTCAAAGGAGTCCTAATACCAATACTCTTTAAACTATTCTGCAAAATAAAAATAGAAAGAACACTACCAAACTCATTTTATGAAACCACAGTTACTCTTATAACTAAACCAAACAAAGCACCAACAAAGAGAACTTCATGCCAATTTCCCTTATGAATATTGATGAAAAATATTGAATAACATTCTTACAAAACAAATCCAAGAAAACATCAAAGTGATCATTCAAGATGATCAAATAGGCTTTATCCCAGATATGCACTATAAAAAATCCATCAGCATAATCCACTATATAAACAAACTCAAAAGACAAAAAACATATGGTCATCTCATTAGATGTTGAAAAAGAATTCAAATAAATTCAACACCCCTTCATATTAAAAGTCAAGAAATGAGCAGGAATTCAAGGCCCATATCTAAGCATAGTAAAAACAATATATAGAAAATCAGTAGTCAACATCAAACTAAATGGAGAGAAACTTGAAGCAATCCCACTAAAATTAGGGACTAGGCAATGTTGCCTACTCTCTCCCTATCTATTCAGTATAATACTCGAATTTCTATTCAGAGAATTACAAAATGAAAAGATGTCAAAGGGGTATAAATTGGAAAGGAAAAAGTCAAAATATCACTATTTGGATATGATATGATAGTATACTTGAGTGACCCAAAAATTTCCACAGAGAACTCAGAACTGATAAATAACTTCAGCAATGTGGCTGGATATAAAATTAACTCAAACAAATCATTACTCTTCATTAACTGAAAGAATAAATAGCCTGAGAAAGAAATTAAGGAAGTGACACTCTTCACAATAATAACAAATAATATAAAATACCTTCGTGTAATTCTAACCAAGCAAGTTAGAAAGCTGTATGACAAGAACTTCAAGCCTCTTAAGAAAGAAATTAAAGAAGACATTAGAACATGGAAAGATCTCCCGTCTCATTGATTGTTAGTATTAATATAGTAAAAATGGCCATCTTGCAGAAAGCAATCCACAGATTCAATGCAATCCCCATCAGAATTCCAGCTCAATTCTTTATAGAATTAGAAAAAGCAATTTGCACACTCATTTGGAATAACCAAAAAACAAGGATATTGATAATTATTCTCTACGATAGTAGAACTTCTTGGGAGGAACACCATCTCAAGCTGTATTACAGAGCAATCATGACAAAAAAAAATGCATGGTATTGTTACAGAGACAGGTACATGGATCAGTGGAATAGAATTGAAGACCCAGAAATGAATCCACATAACTGTGGTCACTTGATTTTTGACAAAGAAACTAAAACCATCCAGTGGAAGAAAGGAAACATATTCATCAAGTGATGCTGGCTCAAGTGGTGTTGAGTATGTAGAAGAATGCAAAATGATCTGTTCTTATCTTCTTGCACAAAGCTCAAGTCCAAGATCAAGGACCTCCATATAAAACCAGATACACTGAAACTAACAAAAGAGAAAGTGGGGAAGAGTCTCAAACACATGGCTACAGGGGAAATTTTCTTGAATAGAACACCCATGGTTCAGGCTCTAAGATCAACAATGGGCAAATAGAACTTCACAAAATTTCAATGCTTCTGTAAGGCAAAAGATACTGTCAATAGGACAAAATGGCAACCAACATATTGGGAAAAGATCTTTTCCAATCCTATATCCACTAGAGGGCTAATATTGAATATATACAAAGAATTAATGATGTTAGATTCCACTAAATAGAGAATTCACGACAGAGGAATATTGAATGGCCAAGAAGCACCTAAGAAAATATTTAACATCCTTAGTCATCACGGAAATACAAATCAAAATGACCTTAAGATTACACCTCAGACTAGTCAGAATGACTAAGATCAAAAATTCAGTTTACAGACGATGCTAACAAGGATGTGGAGGAGAAGAAACATTCCTCCATTGCTGGTGGGATTCCAAGCTAATAAAACTAGTCTGGCAGTTCCTCATAAAGTTGAAAATAGTTCTACAAGAGTACTCTGCTATACTACTACTGTAGATGCTCCAACATATAACAAGGACACATGCCCCAGTATGTTCATAGCAGCCTTATAGTAGTCAGAAACTGGAAACAATCTAGATGTCCCTCAACAAAGGAGTGGATACAGATAATTTGGTACATTTTCACATTAGAGTACTACTCAGCAATTAAAAACAATGACTTTTTGAAAATTTTAGGCAAATTGATGGAACTAGAAAATACCATTCTGAGTGAGATAACCCAGTCACAAAAGAGCACACACTGTATATACTCACTGATAAGTGTAAATTAGGCAAAATGCTCAGAATACCCATGATACAACTCATAAACCATATGAAACTCAAGAAGAAGAAAGATCAAAATGGCGATGCTCCTGTCCTATTTAGAAGGAAGAACAAAATAATCACAGGAGGTCAAAGGCGGGAGGGACTTGGGATTAAGAGAGGAAAGGGAGGGTGGAAAGCAGGGGCAGTTCAGGTATGGAAAGAAATTGGTGTGATGAACAAAGGGTCACCAAATATGAACAGAGGTATGTAGCAATGGGGGATGTGAATCTGGTGGTAGCCACCAGAAAATTCCTGATGCCAGGAAAGCAAGAGGCTCCCAGGACCCAACAAGGAGGACATTAGCTTAAAAACCCAACAAGAGAGAGAGAACCTGTAGAAATCATATCCCCAGGTTAGGCTTGGCCCCACTCATCTCCAAAATTTCAAGCAGAATTATTCCTATCTAAATAAAATATAGGGACAAGAGTGGAGCAGAGACTGAAGTAAAGGCCAGTCAGAGACTGCCCTACCAGGAGATTCATTCTATATACAGATACCAAACCCAGACACTACTGGTGATGCCAAGAAGTGCTTGCTGACAGGAACCTGATATAGCTGTCTCCTGAGAGGGTCTACCATAGTTTGAAGAATACAGTAGAGGATGCTCACAGCCAATCATCAGACCAAGCATGGCGACCCCAATGGAGGAGTCAGGGAAAGGACTATAGGCACTGAACGGGCCTTCAACCCCATAGGAAGAATAATAATATCAACCAACCAGATTCCCCAGATTTCCCACAGACTAAACCATTAACATGGAGGGACCCCTGGCTCCTGTTGTATATGTAGCAGAGGATTGTCTTATCTAGCATCAGTGGGTGGGGAGGCCCTTAGTCCTGTGAAGACTCAATGCCCCCATGTAGGGGAATGCTAGGGCGGTGAGGTGAGAGTGTGTGGAATTGGAGAGCACTATCAAAGAAGCAGGGGGAAGAGAGGTGGGATAGGGGATTTGTGGAGAGGAAACTGGTAAAGGGTATAACATTTGAAATATAAATAAATAAAATATCCAATAAAAAAAGAAAAAGGTTTCAGGTTAGCAGGAAAAGGGGAGCACTTTTTTTCTCAGATAAAAATCAAACACAATTATAACAATTACATAAGTTATAAGGTATGATATACACCTAAAACATCTAGTCCATCATATTTGCCAATATAGAGTATTCTTTTGTTTATCCTAACTTAAAGTGTTTAAAATTCTGTGGATCTCTGATTTTTTAAGACCATCTATAACTGAATTGTTAAACATTCATTATGCTAACTATTGCTATTAGAATAATCTTGAAAACTTTTTATTGTAATTAAATCAGAATCTAATATTACCAAGAGTTTACTATCTGACCTTTAGTTTGTATTACTTAATTAGCCTTAATAGTTTGGGATAGCAACTATTAGGTCTGGGTCTAAGCCTGGTATTCTTAAATAAGTAGAATAGGCACAATGCCTATCTAAGAATAACAAAATTAATTTTATATATGAAGATTTATGTTCATGAAAACCTTAAATCTGTATCAATATTTAATTTTGTACCAATGTAAGAAAATAGAACTTCAAATCTGCATCAAAATATAAAGATGTCTTTCAATGTAAGATTACGGCTATAAAATGTTTTGTTTAAGACTACACTCAGTAATCCATCCCCATATATCTAATTTCTTATAATATTACTGTATCCACATCTTTTCTTTGCAACCCCCATCCCTTTACCTAAGAAAAAAGGACAGAAAAGAGGAAAGGAAAAATAGAAATTCCAAGTTTAATTTTTCTATTTAACTTTCTCCGTCTGAAATTATGACCATTTCCAAATTATCTCTTAAAATGACAACTTATCTATAATTAAAAAAAAATAACCAGACACCCAAACCCAAGGAATTAGAATGACAACTCTCTACAACTTCTTCCTACTGCGCTAGAAGAAAGAATTTTTTAGGGGGTTGGGAGGAGTAGAAAATTTGAAAATTTTGTTAGACATAAGAAAGCTAGCTTTAGCATTTGTTATCTAGTCTTTATATGCTTAGACAGTTCAGGGCTTAACTGAAGTCCTGAGTAGATAAATCTAAAAGGTTGAATGAGCCAAGGTCATCAGGAATCAGTAGCTACTCCCAAAGCTGTTCTGGGAATAAGTCTCTGGAAACAGCTTCAGGTGAGGTAGGATCAGGCTGGGAGCTGAAACAGTAGGTCATTCTAGCATTCCTGAGAATGAATCCTGTCAAAGCTGAATCTTGGTGTTTCTGCAATATATGAATCTTACACCTAAAATTTTAGTTCTATAAAATATGTGTATGGATTGTGCAAATACATGCATACACAATACAAACACACAGGGACAGGCACATAGTTAAACTTAAAACAAAATCCAAATTGTCATAAGAAGCATTTTTCTGAGTGTCTGATAAATTGTGTTACCTTTAATAAATGAAAGGAAGACAGCACAGAGAATGGAATTTTAGATAAAAATAATATATTCCTAGTGTGGAAACAGGAGTGTAGTGGTCAGATATATTTTTTCAAAATTTCTCAAGATTCAAGCGTTAAATAAAATAGATCAAATTGATTCAGGACTCTCTTACATTTCACTTCCCAATCTCATTTTCTCAGAACACTTTTAAAATTATTTGGCCTTAATACCTACTCTGATACAATTATATCCTTTATAGTCATTAAGAATTCTCTTGGATCAAGAATCGACAAATGGGATCTCATAAAACTGCAAAGCTTCTGTAAGGCAAAGGACACTGTTGTTAGGACAAAACGACAACCAATAGATTGGGAAAAGATCTTTACCAGTCCTACAACTGATAGAGGGCTTATATCCAAAATATATAAAGAATTCATGAAGTTAGACTGCAGGGACACAAATAACCCTATTAAAAAATGGGATTCAGAGCTAAACAAAGAATTCGGAGCTGAGGAATGTCGAATACCTGAGAAGCACCTAAAGAAATGTTCAACATCTTTAGTCATAAGGGAAATGCAAATCAAAACAACCCTGAGATTCCACCTCACACCAGTCAGAATGGCTAAGATAAAAAACTCAGGTGACAGCAGATGCTGCCGAGGATGTGAAGAAAGAGAAACACTCCTCCATTGTTGGTGGGATTGCAGACTGGTACAACCATTCTGGAAATCAGTCTGGAGGTTCCTCAGAAAATTGAACATTGCACTACCTGAGGACCCAGCTATACCTCTCTTGGGCACATACCCACAAGATGCCCCAACATATAACAAAGACACATGCTCCACTATGTTCATAGCACCCTTATTTATAATAGCCAGAAGATGGAAAGAACCCAGATGCCCTTCAACAGAGGAATGGATACAGAAAATGTGGTACATCTACACAATGGAATATTACTCAGCTATCAAAAACAATGACTTTATGAAATTCATAGGCAAATGGACGGAACTGGAAAATATCATCCTGAGTCAGGTAACCCAATCACAGAAAAACACACATGGTATGCACTCATTGATAAATGGATATTAGCCCAAATGATCGAATTACCCTAGATGCACAGAACACATGAAACTCAAGAAGGATGACCAAAATGCGAATGCTTCACTCCTTCTTTAAAAGGGGAACAAGAATACCTTTGGGAGGGAATAGGGAGGTAAAGTTTAGAACAGAGGCAGAAGGAACGCCCATTCAGAGCCTGCCCCACATGTGGCCCATTCATATACAGCCACCAAACTAGATAAGATGGATGAAGCAAAGAAGTGCAGGCTGACAGGAACTGGATGTAGATCTCTCCTGAGAGACAGAGCCAAAATATGGGAAATACAGAGGCGAATGCCAGCAGCAAACCACTGAACTGAGAACAGAACCCCCGTTGAAGGGATCAGAGAAAGGACTGAAAGAGCTTGAGGGGCTTGAGACCCTTATGAACAACAATGCCAAGCAACCAGAGCTTCCAGGGACTAAGTCACTACCCAAAGCCCATACATGGACTGACCCTGGGCTCCAACTGCAAAGGTAGCAATGAATAGCGTAATAAGGGCACCAGTGGAAGGGGAAGACCTTGGTCCTGCCAAGACTGCAACCCTGGTGAATGTTGGGGGTGAATGTGATTGTTGGGGGGAGGGCAGTAATGTGGGGAGGATGGGAAGTGGGAAGGGTTAGTGGGATGTTTGCCAGGAAACCGGGAAAGGGAATAACAACTGAAATGTAAATAAGAAATAACCAAGTTAAAAAAGATGGAGGACAAAAAATAAAAGAAAAAAGAATTCTCTTGGGATTGGATTGGTTGAAAAGAAAAAAATCTTGTCTAACAGTATATGCATATATTTTGTGCAAACATGTAGGTCCTTCTTGCAAAGTAAGAACAAAAGATAAAACAGAGGAGAACTTTTTATATCTGCTTGACAAGAAACCATTTCATTAGTTTTCTGTTGAGATATCATCTAAATTCCACTCCACGGGTAGACACTCATAGCTTTTTGCTATGAACATAAAAATCCATTAGTGCTGTCAGGCTGATCACATCCCCAAAAGGTCAAGCTCCACTGGAGAGTGGTTTTCTGCATCATTTGTCATTTTCTTAGGGTCCCTCTCACCTCATCCTCAGCATATGTGTCCCTCATATTGGACTTGACATCGACTCTGAAAGCATGTTTACCCCTGTCTCTCTAAATATATACAATAACTTAACTTGCTTTGAATAATTAAAAACAGTTTTTTTATGAAGAGAAATGCCTGTGATTTTAAATTGTATCAATATTTAGTTTTTCTTCCATATCATTTGTAATTTCTTTCCAAATGTGTCTAAGCAAAAATGGGCCAATATCATTAATTTTTAATGAGGTAAAAATGGAAAGTTCTCAATAATCTCCTTTTAAAAGAATGTGAGAGCTAGAAGACTGACCTTAAAGAGTTCTTTGAAAATGAACACTACTGCCACTCAGTTACATCTAGTGTCTTCTTAATTTTAGTCAATGCCTAAAGAACACAGTGGTAGGGCCCATGAATGAATAGCTTCAAATTATGTTATGACACTTCCTCCATTTTGTTTCAAGAAAGTTGTATTTTATTAATTGAAGGGAGTTGATGGCTGAGTGAATGCAATTACCCCTTCTTTATCTCCATTGTCTTTGGGTTTCATAACTTCCTACCCAAACTAAGTGCTCACCATTTCCCAATAATGCTTTGTTTTTTCTATTTCCAGATCTCAACTTTCTGTCTAGATCATTGCAGATACTCGGGGTGTAATTCAAAGAGCTAATTTTTTTTTAGAAAGTTTTTATTCATGTAAGTCCGTCTATAAGAATAAAAACACTCTGTAACTTTCCAAATATCCTCCTTTACAATCATGTACATCTCCAGGCTAAGAAGCCTCTTGTCCTGGTCGGGTTTTGTTTGTTTATTTGTTTGTTTCATTGATAGATTTGTTTGTTGTTTTGTATTATTTTTATAGAATAGCTAGAGATTTAGAAGCATAATTCCAGCTTTTTACAACTTCAAGACAATTCCTTTGAACCTTATCCATAGTGGATTGTCCTAATGTTCTTATTGGATTTTGGTGGAAATTGTTTTCCTACTGTTATTTTTAATAAAAATGCATAAATTGCTTTCCTCCTTATGGCAAAGCGTTCTCAGTGGTCACAAGACACTCAGGAACAAGATTGGAACAGACACCATCAGACCCTGAAAACCTTATCTGCTTTAGAGTCTATGTCCTAAACCTTCTTTTAAGGTTTGGGAAGCACATGAGATATCAATGACTGTATTTGCTTTTTAGAAATATCTCCACCTTGAGCCTTCGAGAGGACTTGTCAGATAAAGGTATATGTTTCTAAGCCTGAGAGTTTATTTGTGAAATGGGATGATCATGTCGCCTAATGTAATTTTTTTAATATTAAAGGAGATCTCAAATAGGGGATGTTTAGTGCAGTCCCTAAAACAAATATGTGGCAGAGAGTGTCATTTGGTGCTTAGGGAGTTCAGAACCCCCACAGTAGAATGACAGAACAGAGTCCTGCAAGTTGTCCTCTGACCTCTACACATACATTGTGGCATATTCACCTGCACTTGAGCATTTGCACACACACACACACACACACACACACACACACACACACACACACGCATGAATAAACAAATTTGAAAAATTAAATCCCTGCTTTAGCATGGCAAATGATGGGCTATGGTAGAAATGGACTTTACCATCCAAAGCTGTTTCCAGCAACTCCATTTTCTAAGCTTATGAACAATGTGGCTAAAATGACTTTCCTGTCACTGCTTGTGAAATAAACACAAGAAAGGGTTCCTGAAATGTATCCCAGGATTACTCACATCTTCAAGGAACACTAGCTGCCATTCCCTCACTCTGTTAAAGCATGCTATTTTAACAAGTTGACATTTCAAAATGTCCAAAATTTATCATTTTAATGGCATTAGCCATCAAGTCCCATGTCCAGCTTCCCAAGACACAATTCAGAAAATCATCAAAACATAACCATTCACACAGTTCGGTTTTCTGACTCACAAATGAGAATGTCAAAGTCAAATACAATGGCACTGCCATTCCCCTGTGAAATTCTAAAACATAGCTGTTCTTAAAACAGAGAGTGCTTAGAATCCCTCTAAATTTGTTGACCAGGCAGGAAGCACTAACCCAGATCTTTCTGAATGAAGAATTACTACTGCTTTGTAAAATCAGCATGTCTCTTGCGTGACACTGATGACCAGCTTGTCTGAACAGTCCCTTAGAGCTCTAGATAACATGTTCTGTGTGGTTGTCAATCTCCCACTCACTTACTGTCTGCTTGTCACTCCAGCTCTACCATGGTCCCTATGCACCAAGTAATGCTGCACATTCTGCTTCAAGAACTACAGTAAACATCCCACATTCATTAATTAACCTATTCATACTTTTATAGTCAATTAGACAACATCATTAAAGATTAAAAACAAACAAACAAACAAACCTAATAACCTGAGCTCCTTGACCTTAAATTTGAACGTCCAGGTGATTAGGCAGAGATAGGTTTGAAGAATGTTTGCTGCTTAGTAAACAATAAGTACTAAGTGATCCAATACATCCCAATCTTTCTCCTCCTACTTAATCACTTTTAAAGTATAAGTGAATTTGCCAATCTTCATCAAGGAGCTCTGTGTTCCTAGAGAGCCAAAAGCTTTGTATTCGCATGATCTAACATTTTTGGTGTTTAGCAGCAGAATAAATGAATAACTGAGTCCTACTAAAATTCACAATTAGAAAGTACATTTGTTTGTACTAGCCTGCTCCATTGACTGGTTTTGTGTAAACTTGACACAAGCTAGAGTCATCAAAGAGAAAGGAGCCTCAGTTGAAAAAAACGCCTCCATGAGATCCAGCAGTAGGGTATTTTCTCAATTAGTGACCAATGGCGTAGGGCCCAGCCAACAGTGTATTGGGTATCCCTGGGCTAGCAGTCCTGGGTTCTATAAGAAAGCAGGCTGAAAAAGTCTTGAGAAGCAAGCCAATAAGTAAGCACCCCTCTATGGCCTCTGCATCACTCCTGCTTTCAACTTTGGCTCTATTTGAATTCCTGTCGTGAATCTCTTCTATGTGAAAGACCCCCGAAGAGGGGAGACCCTCACTCAAGTCTCAGGATGATGCAACCCCCCAAGAACTCATGAGAGACCGATCTTGATGCAATCAACAAGAGGTTTATTGAAAGGGACGACAGAAACCAGTGCACTGGGGTTGAGACTCATATCCCATGCAGGGGTAGAGGAGTTCGACCTTGAATGGTTGGAAGAAGGTGTATTTAAAGGAAAAACCATACCGAATCACAAGGAAGAACCTCCTGTTTCTCATGATTGTTCTTTAAGATTTTAATCTAACTTTATGGTTAATCAGTTCCTGTTATTATGGTCAGCTAGTTCCTATAACAAAGTGGCTGAACCAGCTGGTACAATTACTCTTTCTGTGATCAGCTAGTTTCTGGAACAGGTAGTTCCAGGACCCACTTTTGGCTTCAACTTTTGTCTAGGGGGCAATTTTAAGCTTTTTCCTTTCATATGTTAAACAATAATATGGAAGTTGAGCCAAATGAACCCTTTCCTCCCCAACTTGCTTATTTTGTCATGCTATTTCTTTACAACAATAGAGACCCTAAGTCACCTGTGATTGTACAAAGTCACCAATTGAGTGGTTTGAACAGTAAATGTATTGACTCATAGCTCTGTAAGCAGGTTGATGACATTCTAACCTCTGAGAACTGTAAGAGAAGAATCTTGCTTTCTTCCCACTTTAGCCATTCCTATCTGTTTCATTGCTTCTCTTGGTGGATGCTTCTAGGTCCAACTTAAATTAAATACATTTTGTACTGGATTATCTCAGTAAAGAATCTGCCTCCAAGTGATAGCAAGATCCCTAACCAAAGGTAACTAAGGTGCTTCTCACACAGGACACTGCTGGCCCATACCATAGTTCATCTTTGGAAGGGCTTCATCTGACAAAGGCAATACACTGAGAATAGAAGTGGATGGGCATGATAGGAGTCCAGAAAGGTAGATTTTCTGTTCCTGACATGTGACCTCACCTCACATATTCAGGAAGTTAAATCCACTAGAAATGGCATCATTTCTACACGACACTCAGAACTCTAGACCGCACCCTACCAAAGTAGGCCTTCAATAGTCACAAGTAGAAAAATATCCTGGCATCATATTTATAACTGTTTTAATAACACCACCTTTGAGAATCCATCAAGAATATTTTCTGTCCCCCTCAATTATTCTGTCCAGATCCTATTTGCCTTGAAAACTTGGCTTCCATTCACAGGACAACTCAGTTCAATGATTCCTAAACTTGAGAAGGGAGAAAATTGTAAGACTCCAGTGTCTTTTTCTGCCTGGACCACTCACTGGCCTTGTTATTAAAGAATAACTTTATATGACTTTAGAACTTTTTTCTTTCCCCCACTTGCTTTTTAAGTTTTGAAACAGAACATGACATTGTAGTCCAGGCTGGTCTGGAACTTACTACGTAGCCAAGGCTGTTCTTAGACCTATGGTTTTCTTCTCAAGTTCTGGGATAAAATATATGCAACACCATGTAGATAAACAATTGCTTCCTAGTGGGCAGAATAAAAAAATCTTCTATAATATCAGTTATAACAACACTATGAGGGGGAAATATACATAATAATTCCCAGGCTTCTAGGCTTAGTCACAAATGGCTCTCACACCAATAGAAGAGCTGTCATTATCTACCTTGCAGATGTCCATGCTGTCTTATAAAGGCATGGTCTCCGTTCCTTACTTTCCACCATGGAAGAAAGAAGACTTCTGCATGTCATGGATTGAGCCATTTCTGGTGCCCTGCTCACCTCTGTCTTTGTCTCTCTGACTGTCTCTGTCTCTTTGTGTCTGTGTCTTTTGCACTGTCTCTCTGTCTCTCTGTCTCTCTGTCTCTGTCTCTGTCTCTGTCTCTCTCTCTCTCTCTCTCTCTCTCTCTCTCTCTCTCTCTCTCTCTCTCCTACATCATGAGTACCTGTCAAGAACATTAGCACAATTATGGATGCATACATCATAATGGAAGCCTAGAAGAGATTCAAGTGGGTCAACTTATCCACATCATTTTTTGTGAAGCAGCAGCATCAAATTTTCAATTGATTTGGATCCCATAATCTCTTCTACAAATTGGTTTCATTCCCCAGTCGATCTTGCTGTTAATTTTTCTCCAATCTTTCATATGCTTCTTGTTCAAATTTAAATCCAATATTTCTATTCTTATCTTTCCTAGCTAATGACAATTGTCTCTTCCTCTTTGGGAGACTCCCAAGGTGTGTATAGAACAGCATTCACATTTTCATATGTTTTCTGTGATATATTAAAAATTTATCACAGATTCTAAAGAAGACAACCTGATTTTAATTTAAATACACATACAATTTAGTTCTGCCTCAGGAATACCTTGGATGTTTATTTTCAATATTTATCTTCTATGGGGAAATGTAAAAGTGTTTCTTGAATACTACTTCAAAAATGTGTGTTATCAAAACTATATCACTAGCCTACTATGGAATAACTTGACTGTGGAAATTAAAGCCATGTAGCCAGCAAAGAGATTATTCAACTACTCCAATACGTCCCAGGATGACATAGCTCCAAACTTCCATGTCCTTTAATAAATTACTGTAACTTGATCTGCCTTCATCTGTACAGTATGAATAGAAAATTCTGTTTTCCATGTTGTCAATAATTGCAAAAGTCAGAGCTCTCAGTTTCATCCACAATACAACCAGCCAGTTAGCAGATATTTATCAAGAATTTACGGTGTAAACAACACTGCTAGAGACAAAATGGAGGTCTAACAAAAAAAATACATTTTCACATTTTCCTTTCCTATTTCCATAATTCCAGAATAATTTCAGTGACTAATGTCTCCACTAGTTCTTTTTCTGATCCCTTAAATTCATATCATATTCACCCTAAATCAATTCTTATATCAAATAAACACATTGAAATCCATAGGAAATTTCTCCTGGGTAAGGAGAATGATCTTGGATCCTTTGCTTCCTATGTCTCCCCCCACACTCCTATCTGTCGTTCTCATGGTATAAATGGAAAATTTACCCACAGAATTATCCAACACACCAACTCACTGCTGAACTGTGACAAGTCTCTGTTATCTCACCTGACCATCCAGAAAACTCCAGGAGATATTCCAGTCCCTTCACAGTACAGCTTGAACTTTGTTATCCAGAGAACCATTAGCTTACAATTCCACATCAACATATATTAGATAAATAAGATGTCTCAGGAATTGAGGGATATATAGTTAGTGTCCCTTAAAGAAGCCAATTTTCCTGATCTGTTTCTTCCCTTTTAAATCTGTTTCTTTTTTCCCTTACTTTCTTTTTATATTTTGTATTAAGTTTGTTTTTAAAATTTGCATACATATACATTATGTATTCTGAGGCCTCTCTGAACCAACCATATATTAATAAGCATACTTAGGAGACAGTTTGACCCAATATCAATTTAGCTAAACGATCATGTTTAATTACTACTTATGATATATGCAACCATGGTTTTTTGATCAAGAACCTCAGACAGGAAGTCCTTCTTGTAGAAAGACCTTCATATCCAGTTGAAGAGCAGTTGGTTACCTCCATACTGCACAGTTGATGCACTAGCAAAAAAGACTTTAAATGAAAATAATTGATAGAAAAATAAACATAATTAATACTTGCTGAGTAACAGGGAAGACATTTTGGTGACAAAATAAAATATAACAAGATAAAACTATCACATCAACTTTGGACAAGGCAACCCAAAAGAAGTAAAATATCCCCATGAGCAGGTATAAGAATCAGGGAACTGCTTGCTCACATACCCAGGAGACCCATAAAAACTCTAAACTGAAAGGTATAATATATATGAGAAGGACCTACCTGGTAGAGGATAGAGTAGGCCCTGTGTGTGTTGCTTCAGTCTCTGTGTTTATGAGCTTTGCTCAGTTCATTCAGACAGCCTTGCTCTCTTGGTGCCCTTCCTCTCCTCTGGCTCTTACATTGTTTCTGCCTCCACTTCTTCTGGGTTCCCTGAGCTCTGAGGCTCTGAGGGGAGAGATTTGATAGAAACATACTATTTGTAATGATATGTTCCAAGGAGAGTCTCTCTCTCTCTCTCTCTCTCTCTCTCTCTCTCTCTCTCTCTCTCTCTCTCTCTCTCTCCATAACGCATGGCTTTGAGTCTCTACATCTGTTCCTGTCTGCTTCAGGAGGAAGTTTCTCTGATATTCACTGAATAAGGCACTGATTGGTCTTAGTCTCTAGCTCTTGGTCACCCAAGAAGTGCAGGGTATGGGTTCCATTTCATGGATTTGGCCTTAAGTCAAATCACACACTGGCTGGCTAGTCCCAAAAGTTCTGTACCACCATTTCCTAGCATATTTTGCAGACAGGACAGATTGTAGGTCAAAGATTTTGTGGGTGTTTTGGTGTTTACATTTCTCTTGTGATAGCCTGAAGAGTACCTTCCCACACCAAAGACACTATAACACAGGGTGAAGGCACCACCTACACAACAGCTTTACTTCTTCATGTTCAGTGAACTGTGTGGCCGCTGTCCTCAACAACAGAGACCCTTGGTCAGTTTGCAGAGTACAAGCCATTGTCTTTGAAATAGCCTGGGATTTTGAGAATTTCCATGGGACTCCCTTGGGCAAAAAAAAACTTTTTGGTTACATCACTCAGGATAATTTTGTCTAGTTCCACCCATTTGCATGCCACTTTCATGATGTCATTCTCTTAACTATATTGTGTAAATGTAGCACTTTTTTTCATCCATTCTTCTGTTGAGGGCCATCTAGGTTGTTTCCAGTTTCTGGCTATTATGACTAGAGCAACAGTGAACATGGTTAAGTAAGTGTCCTTGTGGTAGTATGAAACATCCTTTTGCTATTTACCCAAAAATGATATAAATAGTTTATGAGCAAGATAAATTCCAGCTCTCTGAAGAATGACATATTAATGGGTAATACTATTTATGCTCAGAAAAACTCTGTCACTGGGGGAGAAGGGTTATTTTACAAATTCTTTTACACATCTTTTTTCTGAACACAAACAGAACAATGGCAAAGTATTAGCAATCATTCTAGTATTTTGACAACAGTTCAGATCGTCTCAGATAATTGTGAAAGATTATTGTTAAAAGAAACAACAAAAAAAGCCTCTCCCTTTCTTCTGCAGTTTATTTTAGGCTATGTCCACAGTGGAATCAATTTCCTATTGAACGGTCTTCTAGTCATTACTATGTGTCTCAAAGAAAGTACCAAAAGAGATGGTTTTAAATGTGTTTCTAATAAAAATTACTAAATAAAAATCCCTAATGCTTAATAATTTTATAAAATATATAATATACTTATATATTTTGTATTAATAATAATGCACTGCAGTGGAAATTTTTAAGACAGAATATAGTCATCACAAAATAATCAAGTTTTTTATTTCAGTTATAAAGATTTGTGAGCATAAAGTAGAAATATAGCTCCAAGGATATGCAAAAAATATATTAAGATGGAATTGAGATATTGTCAATTATATTTATTTACTTGATATTTATTTAAATATGGTATCTACAAAATATGAGTTTAAAGAACTACAAAAATAATTGTTGTCCAAAATTGACCATTTTAATTCCCCTTAAATAGAGTGTGTTTGGTAAATTCTATACAAATATAATCATGTACTATATGATTTTTAATTTTCTTTCACCCAGCAATACATTTGTCAAAACATATAGATTTATATAGTATGTAAAGTGCCAAGATACATATTAAAATTTGATTTGAAATTCTGATTTTTATAGTATAAGGGAAATGCTATAATTAAATCTAAAGATGTAAAGGAGAATTTGAATATCAACATAAAATCACACAAGATTTGTTATCTCAGTCCCTAGACTTCAGTTTAACCACACATAAGATAGTTAAAAATCTCTTGTTCTTATAGGAATACATGCAGCTATACAGAAAGTATCACCAGATCTCCTGTCACCCACACATGCAGTCATTGCCACAACTGACTTCCAAGTGGCCATATTCATTGTCACAATATCCTCTGAAATTTCTTCTCCACATGGATTAAAGTTTGAAACCCAATCAAATAAATGAATATGTATCCCAGATGCTTCTATATATAAGTTTATCTTGCTTTAGCTTGTTGTCAGAGTATGTGATCTCAGCACTCATCGATTCCTAGAAATAATGTCCCACCACCAGACTCCTATCCAACTCTGTAATTTAAGGTTGCCCTTAACATTTTTACCCTCAGAAAAAATGAAGGGGGAAAATTTATTTTAGAATTCTTTTATACATCTTTTTTTCTGAACACAAAAAGAACGATGACAGAGTGTTATTATTATTATTATTATTATTATTATTATTATTATTATTATTATTCATTACCAGACTGAGGAAAAATACCCTAAAAAAGAAGAAAGTAGTTTTTGAAAAAGAGGTTTTGTGTGTGTGTGTGTGTCTGTGTGTGTGTGTGTGTGTTATTAGGTTGAATAATGTGCCTTATACATGCATGGAAGAAACACAAAGAGGGTAGACAACTAGATATCATGAATCTGTTAATGACATACAGACTATCATAAACAATCCTGATCACCATTTCCTAGCCAGGTAGGCTGAATTAGCATGAGTGAAATAAATTGTATACATGATTTAATCCTATTTTCAGATAATGAGCTGAAGTCTCAGGAGATTAAGTGATTTGTCCAAGGATTTTGGGAGAATTCTTCCAGAACTTCTATTCTGACATGAATTAGTCTGATTCCACAGCCATCTTGCTCTATTCCATTGTCTCTTTAACATATTCTAATCTTATTATGATATCTCAAATATGCTTTCTTCCTAAGAAGAAATAATTTCCTATTTTAGCTTCCCCGAGCCTTGGGATCTATACTGTAAATTTGAATTGATAATAATCATTTACTTTTAAATGAGTCAATGAAGAGAAAGTGCTTGGAGCAACAGTCAATAAGTGTCATTTTGTTGTTGTAATTTTAAACCACTCATTCATTGATTTGTGATACAAAGAGAAATTCAGCATGTGACAGGTAGAGCAGTGTGTCAGGGGAGTATCATCCCTTATGAGTAAGGAACATATTGATACCTCCCTTTTATCATCATTACCATTGCTCCTTGTCATTCCTAAGAACTTAACTCCCTCCCCACCAAAAAAAGACAATTCAGAAAGAAATACTAATCATAAATTAGGGCCTTTTTTATTTTAGTCTTTAAAAAGCTTATTAAAAACCTGTAGAGTCATGACACATCTCAAGAAAAAAAAAAAAGAACAAGAAATCACCTGTGTTTTCCATGGCTCAACTACTTTTTCATCAAATAAATGTCTCACAGTATCCTATGTGAAAAGAACCAACTTTTTCCTACAGTTGCTTAAGTTGTCAAATCTATTAAAATTATAAATATTTTCCATTGCCTTAGCAATAATATCTGACACCCTCCAAATTACACTGTGCACACAATTACTAGCATCTTTAATTTACTAGTGCATATTTGTTCATTAGGCCTATGTTACATAATAAAGTTGTCACATTCATGATAAGGAAGAAAGGTTCACCTCAAAGGACAAAGGTAAACATCTTGATCTTCATAGTTGGAAGAGGAAGAACTTCCCCAGGAACATGAAGTACCACCCAGTAGAAATTAATTAAATTTGCTATATCCAGAGTGAATTGGAAGAAAGAACTATGATAGAATATTAATATAGATTTGTGCTATGGAAACACCTACCACAAAGATTAAGAAGAAAGCAAAACCCACACATATGCACATGTTAACATGCCTCTCACCAAAATATGTAGACATCACATAAAGTAACCACATAAGATAGGTGAAAATGTCTACTTTGCTGAAATGAAATATTTATATTCCCAAGATGTATGGTCTATATAACTAAAGCAAAGGATAGATTCCAAACCAATTACTAATTTACAAGAAAAAAATTATGTAGTCATGAGAAAGGACATTGGACTTAGCTTTATGGGGCCTGAATGCTCACAATGTTATTCAAAGAATGAGAGCACAAGTATCTCTTAAAAATTCAATCTGAGGACCCAAAGTAGAATAACTAATTCATATAAGATTTGTGGTTCTATTTGTAGCAGGGTGTGTCTGTGTAAGTAGAAGGTCCAGTGTTCTCCATTTGTTCAGTGCCTTAGAAATACCAGGGAACATACCTAAACATTATAAAAGTAATACTCCTTCCACCTGGTCCTTTCTGCTGGGACAGACTGCTAGCTAGTATGCTCCCTGGAAGACACCATATCCTGAGGCATACCAAAAGATCTGCTGCACTAAAAGCATTTGATGCCACATCCTAAGGCATCCCAGGAACAGCTGCAATCAGGGCATCTGACACCACAGCCAGAGACATCCCTGGAGAGCCACACTATTTGGGACACCACAACTTGAAGGTATCCCAGGAGTTCCTCTGTACCTAGGGCAACTGAACAGCCAGTACCATGATCTGAAGAATGTGGCATGAAGGGAAACTGAACCAAAAATCTGAAAGACTCCATGCAGTTCTGCTGCACACAAGGAAATAGAAATCACAGTCCATAGCACCCCCGGAAGAACAGTTTCACACAGAACAACAGCTTGACTGCTCCTTTGAAGACCCAACAGTCTGAAGGCCTTCCAGGAGATCTACTGCAGACAGGGTGATAGATTAGCAGCTTCTCTGCACCTCTGAAGACCATTCAGTTGGAAGGCCTCACAGAGGGTCTGATACAGTCAGGGACACAGGCCTACCAAGAGACCTGAAACAACCCAGGAACAAACAAGGCAGACTCCAGACAAAGTCACCCAGACCAGCAAATACCAGGGATAAGCCAATAGTGAGAGACAAGCACAAGACCATAAACAATGAAGACAATATACATGGGCATCATCAGAACCCAGTTCTCCTACTACAACAAGTCCTGAATAGACCAACACACCAAAAATCCGGAGGCTGACCTTCTATTATCTCATGAATATAATAGAGTACTTTAAGAAGGATATAAATAACTCACTGAAAGAAATACAGGAAAACAGGTAAACAGGTAGAAGCCCTTAAAGAGGGAACAAATAAATCCCTTCAAGAAATAAATCAAAACACATTAAAAACAGGTGAAGGAATTGCATGAAGTAGTCCAAGACCTAAAAGTAGAAATAGAAACAATAAAGGAAACACAAAAGGAGGCAAACTTGGAAACAAAAACCTAAGAATGAGGTCAAGAATTACAGATGTAAGTATCAACATCATAATACAAGAAATAGGAAAGAGAATCTCAGGTGTAGAAGATACTATAGAAAAGATTAAAACAACTGTCAAAAAAATTCAAAACATAAAAACCTCCTAAAGGAAAACATTCAGGAAATTCGGGTCACAATGAAAACACAAAGTCTAAAAATAATTGGAATAAAGGAGAGTGAAGATTCCCAGCTCAAAGGACCTGAAAACATCTTCAACAAAATCATAGAAGAAAAATTCCCCAACCTAAAGAAAGGTACAAAAAGCCTATAGAAACCAAACAAAAGGGACCAGGAAAGAAAATACACCTGTCACATAATTATCAAAACACTAAACACACAGGAGAAAGAATATTAAAAGCTACAAAGTGAAAGGACCAAGTAACATACTAAGGTAGACCTTTCATAATTGCACCAGACATCTCAAACAGAGACTATGAAAGTCAGAAGATCCTGGTCAGAAGTTAGGCAAACTCTAATAGAACACAAATGCCAGCCCAGGCTACTATACCCAGCAAAATTCTCAATCAACATAAATGGAGAAAACAAAATATTCTAGGACAAAACCAAAGTCAAGCAGTACCTATCTACCAATCCAGTCCTACAGAGGATCCTAGAAGAAAAACTCCAACACAAGGAAGGTACCTATACCTAAGAAAAGACAAGATATTAAGCATCTCACAACAAAGTCAAAAGAAGAAAACCACAAGCACACAAAGCCACCCACAAAAACAAATATAACAGGAACCAACAGTCATCTGTCTTTAAAATCTCCCAATATTAATAGACTCAACTCACCTATAAAAGACATAAGCTAACGGACTGGTTATGCATTTTGCTGCATATGAGAAACACACCTCTATAACAAAGACAGCCACTATCTCAGAATAAAAGGATGGAAAACAGTCTTCCAAGCAAAAGGTCCCAAGAAACAAGCTGGAGTTGCTATCCTAAAATCCAATAAAATAGACTTTCAGCCAAAAGTTATCAAGTGTGATGAGAAAGGACATATCATATTCATCAAGGGGAAAATCCACCAAGAAAATGTCTCAATTGTGAACCCCAAATGCAAAGGGACCCACATTCATAAAAGGAACTTTAATAAATCTCAAAACACACATTAAACCCCATACAATAATAGTGTAAGACTTCAACACCCCACTCTCAACCAATGGACAGGTTATAGAGATGGAAACTAATCAGAGACACAGTGAAACTAATAGAGGTTATGAACCAAATGAATTTAACAGATATCTACAGAACATTTTACCCTGAAACAAAAGAATACACCTTCTTCTCAGCAACTCATGTTTCCTTCTCCAAAACTGATCATATAATTGGTCATAATATAGGCCTCAAAAGATACAAGAAGAATGAAATAATCACACGCAACCTATCAGATCAACACAGACTAAGGCAGGTCTTTAATAACAATAAAAACAACAGAAAGCCCATATACACATGGAAACTGAACAGCTATTTACTTAATAAGAACTTTGGTCAGGGAAGAAATAAAGCAATTAAAGACTTCATGAAATTTAATCTACATCATAGCCAAACTTATGGGACACAATGAAACCAATGCTAAGAGGAAAATTCATAGTACTAAGTGCCTTGTTAAAGAAACTGAAGAGATCTTACACTAGCAAATTAACAGCATACCTGAGAGCTCTATAACAAAAGAAGCAAACTCACCTAAGAAGGGTAGGCATCAGGAAATAGTCAAACTCAGGGCTAAAATCAACCAAATACACACAGAGCAAATAATACAAAGAATCAACAAAACCAAAAGCTGGTTCTTTAAGATAATCAACAAGATAGATAAATCCTAGCCAAACTAACTAAAAGACCCAGAGGCAGTATTCAAATTCACAAAATCAGAAATGAAAAGAGAGACATATCAATAGAAACTGGGGAAACACAAAAAGTCATCTGATCTTACTATAAAAGCCTATAGTCAACAAAACTGGCAAAATCAAAAATGAGTGCTTTTCTAGACAGATACCACATACCAAAGTTAAAAACAAGAGCAGGTAAACCATCTAAATAGGTCCATTTCCCATAAGGAAATGAAGATGCTATTAAAAAACTCCTGAACAACAACAACAACAAATGTCCAGGGCCAGATAGATTTAGTGCAGAATTCTACCAGAACATCAATGAAGACCTCACACCAATATTCCTCAAAATATTCCATAAAATAGAAACAGAAGGAACACTACCTACTTGATTCTATGAAGCCGCAATTACTGTGATACCTAAGCCACACAAGGACCCAATCCAAAAGGGGAGCTTCAGACCAATCTTGCTTAGGAATACTGATGCAAAAATACACAATAAAAGTCTTGCAAATTGAACCCAAGAACACATCAAAAGCATTAGTCACCATGATCAAGTAGGCTTCACCCCAGGGATGTTCAATAAATGAAAATCTATTAATGTAATTCACTATATAAACAAAATCAAAGAAAAAAATCACACGATCATCTCCTTAGATGCAAAAAAAGCATTTTGACAAAATACAACACCCCTTCATGTTAAAGGATTGGAGTCATGAATTTAAGGTCTATACCTAAACATAATAAAAATAGTTTACTACAAACCAATAGCCAATATCAAATTAAATTGAGAGATACTTGAAACAATTCCATTAAAATTGGGGAAAAGACAAGGATGCCCACTGTCCCCATATCTATTGTATATAGTACTTGAAATTCTAACTAGAATAATAAGACAGCAAAAGAGATCAGAGTGATTCAAATTAGCAAATATGAAATAAAGGCATCACTATTTGCAGATTTGATATGATAGTATACACAAGAAACCCCCAAAATTCTACCAGAGAACTTCTCCAGGTGATAAACAACATCAGCAATGTAGGTGTATATAAAATTAACTCAAATCAGTTGCCTTCCTTTATACAAATGATAAATAGGCTGAGAAAGAAATTAGGGAAACAATTCCCTTCACAATGGCCACAAATAATATAAAATATCTTGTGGTAACTCTAAGGAAACAAGTGAAAGATCTGCATAACAATAACTTCAAGTCTTTCAAGAAAGAAATTGAAAATCTCAGAAAATGGAGCGATCTCCATGCTCATGGATTGGCAGAATTAAAATAGTAAAAATGGCCATCCTACCAAAGGGAATCAACAGATTCAATGCCATCCCCATTAAAATGTGAGCACAATTCTTCAAAGACACAGAAAAAGCAATTCTCAAATTCATCTGAAAGGGCAAAAAACCCAGAATAGCAAAAGCAATTCTTATTTTTTTATTGGATATTTTCTTTTTATTTACATTTCAAATGTTATCCCCTTTCCTGGTTTCCCCTCCAAAAACCCACTATCCTGTCTCCACTTCACCTGTTTCTATGAGGCTGGTCCCCCACTGAACAACTCACTCCCTCCAGCCTGGCATTCCCCTACACTGGAGGATCAAGCCTTCACAGGACCAGGGCCTTGCCTCTGATTGATGTCATACAAAGACAATGCTCTGTTACATATGTGCTGGAGCAATATATCCATCCCTATGTACTCTTGGGGTGATGGTTTAGTCTGAGAGCTCTTGTTGGTCTGTGAGATCTTGTTGGTTGATATTGTTGTTGTTATGGGATTGCAATGCCCTTCAGCTCCTTCAGACCTTTAACTCCTCCATTAGGAGGAGTACAATGGTTCTCAGTACAATGGTTGGCTGAAAGCGTCTGACTTTGTATTTGTCAGGCTCTGGGAGAGCCTCTCAGGAAACTGCTTTATCAGCCTCCTGTCAACAAACACTT
Source organism: Rattus norvegicus (assembly GCF_021556685.1). Taxonomy (NCBI): domain Eukaryota; kingdom Metazoa; phylum Chordata; class Mammalia; order Rodentia; family Muridae; genus Rattus; species Rattus norvegicus. The sequence goes on along the minus strand of NC_141535.1, from coordinate 16,782,349 downwards.
CTTGGCATCTGCAATAGTGTCTAGGTTTGGTGTCTGTATATGGGATGGATCCCCAGGTGGGTCAGTCTCTGGCCTTTCCTTCAGTCTCTGTTCTACACTTTGTCTCTGTATTTCATACTGAGTAGTTTTGTTCCCCCTTCTAAGAAGGACTGAAGCATCCGCACTTTGGTCTTTCTTCTTCTTGAGTCTGTGGTCTGTGAGTTGTATCTTGGATATTCCAAGCTTTTGGGCTAATAGCCATATATCACTGAATGCTGATATACATCATGTGCGGTTTTTGTGATTGGGTTACTTCACTCAAAATGATATTTTCAAATTCCATCCATTTGCCTAAGAATTTCATGAAGTCATTGTTTTTCATAGCTGAGAAGCATTCTATTGTGTAAATGTACCACATTTTCTGTATCCATTCCTCTGCTGAAGGACGTTTGGGTTCTTTAAATCTTAGCACTACTATAAGGCATGTGTCATTATTATTATATGTTGGAGCATTTTTTGGGTATATGCCCAGGAGTAGTATAGCTAGGTCCTCAAGTAGCACTATGTCATATTTTCTGAGGAGCCTACAGACTAATATCTAGAGTGGTCGTAGCAGCTTGCAATTTCACTAACAATGGAGAAGTGTTTCTTTTTCTAGACATCCTCACCAGTATCTACTCCCACCTCAGTTTTTGATCTTAATCATTCTGACTGGTATGATGGGTAATCACAGGAATTTTTTGATTTGCATTTCCCTGAAGACTAAGAATGTTGAACATTTCTTTAGATTTCCTGGTCATTTAATATTCCTCAGATGAGAATTGTTTGTTTAGCTCTGTACCCGAGTTTTAATGGGGTTATTTGTTTCTCCGGAGTCTTACTTCTTGAGTTCTTTGTATATACTAGATACACTATCAGATGTAGGACTGGTAAAGATCTTTTCCCAATCTGTTGGTTGCTGTTTTGTCCTAATGAGAATGTCCTTTGCCTTACAGAAGCTTTTCAATATTATGAAATCCCATTTATCTATTCTTAATCTTAGAGCATAAGCCATTGGTGTTTTGTTCAGGAAATTTTCCCCTGTGCTCATGTGTTCAAGGCACTTCCCATTATCTCTTCTATTAGTTTGAGTGTATCTGGTTTTATGTGGAGGTCTGTGATACACTTAGACTTGAGCTTTTGTACAAGGTAATGAGAAAGTAATGATTTGCATTCTTCAACATGCTGACTTCCAGTTAAACCAGTGCCATCTTTTGAAAATGCTATCTTTTTTCCACTGGACGGGTTTGCCTCCTTTGTCAAAGGTAAAGTAACCATAGGTGTGTGGGTTAATTTCTGGGTCTTCAATTCTTTTCTGTTGATCTACCTGCCCGTCTGTACCAATAGCATGCAGTTATTATACTAACAGCTGGAGGTTAGAGATGGTGATTCCCTCAGAAATTTTTTTTATTGTTGAGAATGGTTTTCACTGTCCTGTTTTTTGTTGTTGTTGTTGTTGTTGTTGTTGTTGTTGTTGTTGTTTTGTTCTGTTTTGTTTTTTGGTTATTCCAAATGAATTTGCAAATTGCTCTTTCTAACTCTGAGAGGAATTAAATTGGACTTTTGATGGGGATTGCATTGAATCTGTAGATTGTTTATGGCAAAATGGCCATTTTTATTATATTAATCATGCCAATCAATGAGCATGGGAGATCTTTCTATCTTCTGAGATTTTCTTCAGTTTCTTTCTTCAGAGACTTGAAGTTCTTGTAATATAGAACTTTCCCTTCCTTGGTTAAAGTTACACTATAATATTTTATATCATTTGTGACTTTTGTGAAGATGTCATTTCCCTAATTTCTTTCTCAGCCTGTTTATCTTTTAAGTAGAGGAAGGCTACTGATTTCTTTGAGTTAATTTTATATCCAGCCAATTTGCTGATGTTCTTTATCAGGTTTAGTAGTTCTCTGATGGAACTTTTGGGGTTACCTAAGTATCACATCATCTGCAAATAGTGATATTGTAACTTCTTCTTCACCAATTTGGGCACCTTTTCTTGTCTGATTCCTCTGTCTAAGACTTCAAGTACTATACTGAATAGGAAGAGAGAGAGAGTGGGCAGCCTTTTCTAGTCCCTAATTTTAGTAGGATTGCTTCAAGTTTCTCTATGTTTAGTTTGATGTGTTGGCTACTGGTTTTCTCTAAATTGTTTTTACTATGATTAGGTGTGGGCCTTGAACTCCTGATCTTTCCAAAACTTTTAACATGACAGCACATTGAATTTTGTCAAATATTTCTCAGCATGTAATGATTTTTTTCTTTGAGTTTCTTTATATAGTGGATTAAGTTGATGGAATTCCTTATATTAAACCACCCCTGCATCTCTATTATGAAGCCTACTTGATCATCTTGATTGATCACTTTGATGTGTTCTTAAATTTATTTTGTGAAAATGTTATTCTATATTTTCTCATCAATATTCATAAGAAAAATTATCTGAAGCTCTCAGTGTTGATTCTTCATGTGGTATAGTTATAAGCATAATTGTGGCTTCACAGAACTAACGATAGTGTTCCTTCTGTTTCTGTATTGTGAAATAGTTTGCAGTATTGGTCTTCTACTAAGGTCTGATAGAATTCTGCACTAATCCAATATGATCCTGAGCGTCTTTTAGGTTGGTGGACTTTTGATCACTGCTTTTATTTCTTTCTTGGATAAGTGACTGTTTAGATGATTTATCTAATTCTTATTAAGCTTTAGTACCTGGTATTTGCCTAGAAAATTGTCAGTTAATTCAGATTTCCAGTTTGGTTGAGTATAGGCTTTTGTAGTAGGATCTGATTTTTTTTTATTTCTTCAGTTTCTGTTTTTATGCCTCTTTTTTCATTTCTGGTTCTGTTAATTTGGATACTTTCTGTATGCCCTCTGTTTAGTCTGGTATGAGTTTATCTATTTGTTGATTTTCTCAAAGAAACATCTCCTGGTTTTGTACATTCTTTGTATAGTTCGTTGTGTTTCTAGTTGGTTGTTTTCAGGCTTGAGTTTAATTATTTCCTGCCATCTAATCCTCTTTTGTGTATTTGCTTCTTTTGTTCTAAAGCTTTCAGATGTGTTGTCAAGCTGTTAGTGTATGCTCTCTCCAGTCTCTTTTTGGAGGCACTCAGAGCTCTGAGTTTTCCTTTTAGCACTGCTTTCATTGTGTCCCAAAAGTTTGGGCATGTTGTGCCATCACTTTCATTACATTCTAAAAAGTCTTTAATTTTTTTCTTTCTTCCTTTTCTAAGTTGACATTGAATAGAGCATCGTTTAGCTTCCAGGTATATGTGGGTTTTCTGTCGTTGTTTTTGTTGTTATTGAAGACCTACCTTATTCTGCATTGATCTGATAGGATGCATGGGATTACTTCAAACTTGCTGAATCTGTTGAGGTCTGTTTTGTGACTGATTATATAGTGACTTTTGGAAGAGGTACCATGAGGTGCTGAGAGAAGGTATACTCTTTTGTTTTAGGATGAAATGTTCTATAGATATCTATTAAATCCATTTGGTTCATAACTTCTGTTAGTTTCTCTGTGTCTCTGTTTAATTTCTGTTTCCATGATATAACAATTGAATAGTTTGGGGTGTTGAGGTCTCCCCCTGTAATTGTGTGTGGTGCAATGTGTGCTTTGAGCTTTAGTAAAGATTCTTTTGTGAATGTGGGTACCCTTGCATTTGGAATGTAGATATTCAGAACTGAGAGTTCATCTTGGGGGATTTTTTCCTTTGATCACTATGAAGTGTCTTTGCTTAGCTTTTAAAATAACTTTTGGTTGAAAGCTGATTTTACTTGATATTAGAATGGAGACTCCAGCTTGTTTCTTGAGGCTATTTGGTTGGGAAATTTTTTCCCAGACTTTGACTCTAAGGAAGTGTCTGTCTCTGTCACTAAGGTATGTTCCATTGATGTGGCAAAATGCTGGGTCCTGTTTACTTATCCAGGGTGTTATTCTATGTATTTTTATTGGAGAATGAAGTACATTGATATTGAGAGATATTAGCAACCAATGATTGTTGTTTCCATTTAATTTTTTTGTTAGAGGTGGAGTTATGTTCATCTGGCTAACTTCTTTCGATTTAGTTGAAAGATCATTTCCTTGCCTTTTCTAGGGTGTAGTTTTTTTTTCCTCCATCTTTATGAAATTGGGTATTTCTTATTTACATTTCAATTGATATTCCCTTTCCAGCTTCCAGGCCAACATCCTGCTAACTTGCTCTCCCTCCGCTTTTGTATAGATTTTCCCCTCCCCATGCTCACCCCATTACCGCCCTCCCCACAACAATCCCGTTCACTGGGGGTTCAGTCCTGGCAGGACTAAGGGCTTCCCCTTCCACTGGTGCTCTTACTAGGCTATTCATTGCTACCTACACAGTTGGAGCCCAGGGTCAGTCCATGTATAGTCTTTGGGTAGTGGCTTAGTCCCTGGAAGCGCTGATTGGTTGGCATTGTTGTTCATCAGGGGTCTCAAGCCCCTTCAAGCTCTTTCAGTCCTTTCTCTGATTCCTTCAACGGGAGTCCCATTCTCAGTTCAGTGGTTTGCTGCAGGCATTCACCTATGTATTTGCCTTATTCTGGCTGTGTCTCTCAGGAGAGATCTACATCTGGTTCCTGTCAGACTGCACTTCTTTGCTTCATCCATCTAATCTAGTTTGGTGGCTGTATATGTATGGGCCACATGTGGGGCAGGCTCTGAATGGGCGTTCCTTCAGCATCGGTTCTAAACTTTGCCTCCCTATTCCCTCCCAAGGGTATTCTTGTTCAACTTTTAAAGAAGGAGTGAAGCATAAACATTTTGGTAATCCTTCTTGAGTTTCATGTGTTCTGTGCATCTAGGGTTATTCGAACATTTGGACTAATAGCCATTTATCAATGAGTGCATACCCTGTGTGTTTTTCTGTGATTGGGTTACCTCACTCAGGATGATATCTTCCAGTTCCATCCATTTGCCTATGAATTTCATAAAGTCATTGTTTTTGATAGCTGAGTAATATTCCATTGTGTAGATGTACCACATTTTCTGTATCCATTCCTCTGTTGAAGGGCATCTGGGTTCTTTCCAGCATCTGGCTATTATAAATAAGACTGCTATGAACATAGTGGAGCATGTGTCTTTGCTGCATGTTGGGGCATCTTTTGGTTATATGCCCAAGAGAGGTATAGCTGGGTCCTCAGGTAGTTCAATGTCCAATTTTCTGAGGAACCTCCAGATTGATTTCCAGAATGGTTGTACCAGTCTGCTATCCCACCAACAATGGAGGATTGTTCCTCTTTCTCCACATCCTCGCCAGCATCTGCTGTCACCTGAGTGTTTGATCTTAGTCACTCTGACTGGTGTGAGGTGGAATCTCAGGGTTGTTTTGATTTGCATTTCCCTTATGACTAAAGATGTTGAACATTTCTTTGGGTGTTTCTCAGCCATTCGGCATTCCTCAACTGTGTATTCTTTGTTTAGCTCTGAACCCCATTTTTAATAGGGTTATTTGTGTCCCTGCAGTCTAACTTCGTGAATTTTTTGTATATTTTGGATATAATATATTGTCTATCAGTTGTAGGATTGGTAAAGATCTTTTCTCAATCTGTTGGTTGCCATTTTGTCCTAACAGTGTATTTCGCCTTACAGAAGCTTTGTCATTTTATGAGATACCATTTGTCGATTCTTGATCTTAGAGCATATACCAGTGGTGCTTTGTCCAGGAAATTTTCTCCAGTGCCCATATGTTTGAGATTCTTCTCCACTTTTTCTTCTGTTAGTTTGAGTGTATCTGGTTTGATGTGGAGGTCTTTGATCCACTTGGACTTAAGCTTTGTACAGGGTGATAAGCATGGATAGATTTGCATTCTTCTACATGTTGACCTCCAGTTGAACCAGCACCATTTGCTAAAAAAGCTATCGTTTTTCCATTGGATGGTTTTGGCTCCTTTGTCAAAAATCAAGTGACCATAGGTGTGTGGGTTCATTTCTGGGTCTTCAATTCTATTCCGCTAGTCTATCTGCCTGTCTCTGTACCAATACCATACAGTTTTTATCACTATTGCTCTGTAATACTGCTTGAGTTCAGGGATAGTGATTCCCCCTGAAGTCCTTTTATTGTTGAGGATAGTTTTAGCTATCCTGGGTTTTCTGTTATTCCAGATGAATTTGCAAATTGTTCTGTTTAACTCTTTGAAGAATTGGGTTGGTATTTTGATGGGGATTGCATTGAATCTGTAGATCACTTTTGGTAAAATGGCCATTTTTACTATATTTATCCTGCCAATGCATGAGCATGGGAGCTCTTTCCATCTTCTGAGATATTCTTCAAATTCTTTCTTAAGAGGCTTGAAGTTCTTATCACACAGATCTTTTACTTGTTTGGTTAAAGTCATACCGAGGTATTTTATATTATTTGGGTCTATTATGAATGGTGTCATTTCCCTAATTTCTTTCTAGGCTTGTTTCTCTTCTGTATAGAGAAAGGCTACTGATTTATTTGAGTTAATTTTATACCCAGTCACTTTGCTGAAGGTGTTTATCAGGTTTAGTAGTTCTCTGGTGGAACTTTTGTGATCACTTAAATATACAATCATATTGTCTGCAAATAGTGATATTTTGACTTCTTCTTTTCCAATCTATATCCCTTTGACCTCCTTTTGTTGTCTGATTGCTGTGGCTAGGAATTTGAGAACTATATTGAATAAGTAGGGAGAGAGTGGGCAGCCTGGTCTAGTCCCTGACTTTAGTGGGATTGCTTCTAGTTTCTCTCCATTTAGTTTAATGCTATCTACTGGTTTGCTATATATGGCTTTTACTATGTTTAGGTTTGGGCCTTGAATTCCTGTTCTTTCCAGGACTTTTATCATGAAGGGGTGTTGAATTTTGTCAAATGCTTTCTCAGCATCTTATGAAACGATAATGTGGTTTTTATCTTTCAGTTTGTTTATATAGTGGATTATGTTGATGGTTTTCTGTATATTAAACCATCCATGCATACCTAGGATGAAGCCTAATTGATCATGATGGATGATTGCTTTGATGTGCTCTTAGATTCGGTTTATAAGAGTTTTATTGAGTATTTTTGCGTCGATATTCATAAGGGAAATTGGTCTGAAGTTCTCTTTCTTTGTTGGGTCTTTGTGTGGTTTAGGTATAAGAGTAATTGTAGCTTCATAGAAGGAATTCGGTAGTGCTCCATCTGTTTCAATTTTGTGGAATAGTTTGGATAGTATTGGTATGAGGTCTTCTATGAATGTCTGATAGAATTCTGCACTGAACCCATCTGGACCTGGGCCCTTTTTGGTTGGGAGATTTTTAATGACTGCTTCTATTTCTTTAGGAGTTATGGGGCTGTTTAACTGGTTTATTTGTTCCTGATTTAATTTTGGTTAAGAAGCTCAACATACAGCCAGATATACTGAATCTGTAGATGAGTAAGTGGGGAAATAGCCTTGAATTCTTTGGCACAGTAGAAGATTTTCTGAACAGAAAACTGATATCACAGGCACTAAGAAGAGCAAGTAATAAATGGGGCTTCATGAAACTAAAAAGCTTCTGTACAATAAAGGATAACATCAATCATATAAATTAGCAGTTACAGAATGCAAGGTTTGTTAATCAACTATGTATCTGATAGATGTGTAAAATCCAAAACACATAAAAAAACTCAAGAAGTTGGACATCAAGAAAATAAATACCCCAATTAAAATTGGGTATGTGCCTAAACAAAAACTTCTCAGAAGTAAAAATATAAATGCTGGGAAGTATGTAAGGAAATGTTTAGCATCTTTGGCACAGTAAAGTGCAAAGCAAAACTACTTTGCAATTTTATCTTGCACCAATTTAGAATGGCCAAGACCAACAAAACAAATGAAAGAATATGCTGGCAAGAATATGGATTAAGAGAAACACTCATCCAAGGCAAAAACTTGTATAGCCATTGTGAAGTTCAAAGGGAATGAATGGAGTGAGGAAAAAGTCATTCTGATCAAAGTCACCTAGACCCAAGAAAGACAAATACAATATGTATTCACTTACATGTGACTATTACCATTTAAGTCACTGGTAAACAGTCTACAGTGCATTTAACTAGAGAAGAGGCAGTGAGTAAAGGACTAAGGTGAAGGGGTGGATCTCCCTAGGAAGTGAAATAGAGTGGACAGTTGTAAGTGAACAAAGGCAGGAGGGACTAAAATAGGAGGATCAAACACGAGGATTCTGTCTTACCCCTAAAATTATTCATAGTTTTAACCGTACCTTCCCATTTGATTCCCTACTTCCAGGGTCCTGTTCCCTACCCTTCTCTTCATATATGTATATCATGTCTATCTAAATAAAATATCTAAATAATGGGAGAGACAGAACCCCAACTGTACATCTCTTATCATCATATGAAGCTTCCAAAACTAGGAGTGTGTTACATCTAATTGAGTTGTTGGTTAAATGAGTCACACAAGAATCCCCAAACAACCTAAGCTATTACACAGGCCATTGGGTTCTCTGCACACACTGATAAGACCCTGTTGCTACACAGTTCATTGACTATGGAGAAGCTAAGCTAGTGCCCACCTAGTGTGTGTGGTACTGGTAGGTGATCTGCTTTCTGCCAAACTAGAGAAGAAAAGACCAACCCAACTACAACCTTTAGATCTTAAATGGTGACCACCTGCAAGACTGGTGCAACCCTAACACAAGGTTAGTAGGAGTAACCAACCAGGATCTGATGTGACTTGAGGCCTATTCCATGACATGAAAGCTATATCTGACACTGATTGTGCAGCCAAGAACCCAAGCCTAGATAGGTCAGATCTAAGGGAAATTAAAATAATATTGTTCTGCTAAGAGAAAAATAAAATGACTCCTAATGATATTTTCCTATATTCATAGATCAGGGTAAAAGCATAAGAGACAGAAGGGATGGAGAATACTGAAAAGAAAAGCAAGCAAGCAAACAAACAAAACCAAGGTATTCTAGATGCAACTGTGCTGGTGCACATACAAGTTGTCAGAGACTATGGCAGCATACACAGGGACTACACAGGTCTGTACCAGATAGGGTCCTTGAAATGAGAGAAGTAAACGTATCCCTCCATTCCTAACCCTGAAGAAATCTATAGTTGATCATCACTTGCAAATGAAAAAATTGTTTTCCCCAAGGTAGTCTCACTGAGGAATCAAACCACATTTGAGGGTAGGCCCCAGCCCAGCAGTGGTAAATAGTCAAAACAAAGTGAACTCAATGGAACTCGTTGGAAGTTCCTTCTCCCATAAAGTTCTATCAGGACATTTAAAACAAAAAAACAAAAACAAAAACTTACATGTCTTTTTCATATTTATTATATGTTTTTATGTGTTTTCTGTGTAAGAGAACATGTATGTCTCCTTGTCTGTATGCATTTCTCATACTTTTTCGTCAGCTCTTCTCTTCTGTTTGCTTGATTTGTCCTATTTTTTCACCTGAATTTATTTTATTATTATTCCTTAAATTATGGTTTGTTTTCTAATTAAAGATAGAAAAGGTGTGGATCCTGGTGAGAAGGAAGGTGAGGAAGAACTGGGAAGAGTTGAATCAGGACAAAGCCTATTCAGAATATATTGTATAAAATGTATTTCCAATAAAAAATGCTTTGTGTCATGGAAAGGGGGATTATTTTGAAAGAAAACTTCCAGGAGAATTTAAAGAATATAAAAATGATTTACAAAATGCAATAGTGAATCTGGAACTTTCCTTTCAAAATATTTCTAAACTCTGCTCTATCTGAGATTGAAGGAAAGACCATTCAGAGACAGCCTCACCTGGAGGTCCATCTCACATACAGACAAGAAACTCAGACACTATTGCAGATAGTGCATGCTGACAGGAGACTGATATAGCTGTCTTCTGAGAGGCTGTGCCAGAGACTGACAAATACAGAGGCAGATGCTCACAGCCAGTAATAGGACTGAGCATGGGGATCCCAATGGAGGATTTAGAGAAAGGATTCAAGGAGCTGAAGGGGTTTGCAACACCATAGAAAGAACAACAATATCAACCAACTAGACACCTCAGAGCTCCAGGGATTAAACCACCAACCAAAGAGTACATATGGAGCAACCCATAGCTATAGCTGCATATGTAGCAGAGGGTGGCCTTTGTCAGATATCAATCAGAGGAGAGGCCTTTGGTCCTATGAAGGCTCAATGCCCCAGTGTAGGGGAATGCCAGGGTGGGGAAGCAGGAGAGAGTAGGTGGGTGGGGGAATACCCTAATAGAAGCAGAAGAAGGGGGAATGGGATAGGGAGTTTCTGGAGAAGAAACCAGGAAAGGGGATAACATTTGAATTATAAATAAATAAAATATCTAAAAATATCTCTGAGCTCAAATACAAAAAAAGTGTTCTAAGCAAGTCTAGAAAGAATTTGAATCTCTCAAGGAAAAGAAATTTGTTTTAGTATGTTGAAATAAACAAAATAATTTAAGTTATGACTGAGAGGTGAATAAATAAGTAGAAGGAAGGTCAGGTCAGATGATACTACATGTAGCGTTATATACTAATGTCTGTCAGAGTATTTTTGAGCCCCATCATGACATCAGCAGAGTCCACAGCAGGACTGTGTATGTACTTCAATGATGGCATGATTGGAAAACTCAGTCTAATTGCTTTTTAATGCCTGCAAATTTTCTGAAGAAAACAATGTTATAAAGTATGATAACAAATGGCAACATCTTAATTAATCCATCTTAATTATTACATCTTAATAATAGAAATTCATTAAATGCATCATGTATATTGTATAGTACATGAAATAATTCACAGATGTGCATTACATTATTATAGTTAAATGCATTATATTTTGACAATTGAGTTATGTATACATGTATTATGCACATGTCACACAAACATCAGATTTTGGCAGTATTTTTAGGTACCAATGCAGGGTATTGAGGTAAGCTACACACTATTGAGCATCCTTAGTACCCTAGCTTCCCTACTAATCACTCTCTCCCATTTATATCTCTTTTTTTTTAGTTGTGATCCATTGTCCCTCTGGATTTGAGATGTACCATGTGTGCATCATGGGATTGCAACATACTTGGAGTCTGCCTATTTCAAAACAATTCTAAGATGTGTTTTAGCATGCAGAAGATTTGCTGGGAAACACTGCCCAGCACAGTTCATATAAAAAAAAGTAGAAAGAAGAAATGAGCAGAGGGAAAGTTGGAAAGTGATGCACACCTTCATAAGAAGCCTTGGGTTTTGTTTTGTTTTGTTGTTGTTTTGTATTTATTTCCTACAAGAGATTCTAAGTGAGATGAACCTTCCAATTAGTCCTGAACATGGCAAGGGGACTGAGCTTTTGTACCTCAGACTGCCAGTCATGGCATGATGGGTATGAAAGAATGACTACAGGAAAGGGCGGCACAGATCTTCCTGGTTGCTGCCGCCACGGAGAGCTCATAAGCAACAACGCGCTAGCAAACATGAGCCTCAGGCCCACAGGTAAGACCAACTTTTCTGCTGCTAGCGACCTGCCTGGTGAACTCAGGATACACAGAGGCAAAATTCCTCAAGGACCGGACACTTCCAGTATTTAGCTGGAGCCCCAAACCCACGGATCCCTGCCCGCAGCAGCTCGCTGCTCCCAAACCCCGTGGGAGAAAGACCTCACCTCCTGGACAGGTGGGCACACCTGAGACTGCAGAGCGGAAGAGAACAACAACACTGCCCACCCCTGCCCATATCCCTGGCCCAAGAGGAAACTGTATACAGCCTCTGGGTTCCCTTGGATAAGGGCACAGGAGCAGGAAATCTGCTGCCTCTGAGACACCACCGGAACCTGAAGGAACCGACCAGATAAACAGTTCTCTGCACCCAAATTCCATGGGAGGAAGAGCTAAACCTTCAGAGAGGCAGACACACCTGGGAAACCAGAAGAGAGTGCACACTGCACACATTACTGATTCCAGAGGAAAACACCAAATGCCATCTGGAACCCTGGTGCACAGAAGCTACCGGAAAGGGCAGTGCAGGTCCTCCTGGTTGCTGCCCTCACAAAGAGCTCATAAGCAACACCCCACAAGCAAACTTGAGCCTCGGGACCACAGGTAAGACCAACTTTTCTGCTGCAAGCGACCTGCCTGGTGAACTCAAGACACAGGCCCACAGGAGGAGCTGAAGACCTGTAGATAGGAAAAACTACACGCCCGAAAGCAGAACACTCTGTCCCCATAACTGCCTGAAAGAAAACAGGTAAACAGGTCTACAGCACTCCTGACACACAGGCTTATAGGACAGTCTAGCCACTGTCAGAAATAGCAGAACAAAGTAAACCTAGAGATAATCTGATGGCGAGAGGCAAGCACAGGAACCCAAGCAACAGAAACCAAGACTACATGGCATCATCGAAGCCCAATTCTCCCACCAAAGCAAACACAGAATATCCAAACACACCAGAAAAGCAAGATCTAGTTTCAAAATCATATTTGATCATGATGCTGGAGGACTTCAAGAAAGACGTGAAGAACTCCCTTAGAGAAAAACAGGAAAACATTAATAAACAAGTAGAAGCCTATAGAGAGGAATCGCAAAAATCCCTGAAAGAATTCCAGGAGAACATAAATAAACAAGTAGAAGCCGATAGAGAGGAGTCAAAAAAAATCCCTGAAAGAATTCCAGGAAAACACAATCAAACAGTTGAAGGAATTAAAAATGGAAATAGAAGCAATCAAGAAAGAACCCATGGAAACAGCCCTGGATATAGAAAAACCAAAAGAAGAGACAAGGAGCTGTAGATACAAGCTTCAACAACAGAATACAAGAGATGGAAGAGAGAATCTCAGGAGCAGAAGATTCCATAGAAATCATTGACTCAACTGTCAAAGATAATGTAAAACAGAAAAAGCTACTGATCCAAAACATACAGGAAATCCAGGACTCAATGAGAAGATCAAACCTAAGGATAATAGGTATAGAAGAGAGTGAAGACTCCCAGCTCAAAGGACCAGTAAATATCTTCAACAAAATCATAGAAGAAAACTTCCCTAACCTAAAGAAAGAGATACCCATAAGCATACAAGAAGCCTACAGAACTCAAAATAGATTGGACCAGAAAAGAAACTCTTCTCGTCACATAATAGTCAGAACACCAAACGCACAAAATAAAGAAAGAATATTAAAAGCAATAAAGGAAAAAGGTTAAGTAACATATAAAGGCAGACCTATCAGAATCACACCAGACTTTTCGCCAGAAACTATGAAAGCCAGAAGATCCTGGACAGATGTCATACAGACCCTAAGAGACCACAAATGCCAGCCCAGGTTACTGTATCCTGAAAAACTCTCAATTAACATAGATGAAGAAACCAAGATATTCCATGACAAAACCAAATTTCCACAATATCTCTTTACAAATCCAGCACTACAAAGGATAATAAATGGTAAAGCCCAACATAAGGAGGCAAGCTATACCCTAGAAGAAGCAAGAAACTAATCGTCTTGGCAACAAAACAAAGAGAAGAAAAGCACAGAAATATAACCTCATATCCAAATATGAATATAACAGGAAGCAATAATCACTATTCCTTAATATCTCTCAACATCAATGGCCTCAACTCCCCAATAAAAAGACATAGATTAACAAACTGGATACGCAATGAGGACCCTGCATTCTGCTGCCTGTAAGAAACACACCTCAGAGACAAAGACAGACACTACTCAGAGTGAAAGGCTGGAAAACAACATTCCAAGCAAATGGTCAGAAGAAGCAAGCTAGAGTAGCCATTCTAATATCAAATAAAATCAATTTTCAGCTAAAAGTCATCAAAAAATAAGGAAGGACACTTCATATTCATCAAAGGAAAAATCCACCAAGATGAACTCTCAATCCTAAATATCTATGCCGCAAATAAAAGGGCACCTACATACGTAAAAGAAACCTTACTAAAGCTCAAAACACACATTGTACCTCACACAATAATAGTAGGAGATTTCAACACCCCACTCTCATCAATGGACAGATCATGGAAAGAGAAATTAAAGAGAGATGTAGACAGACTAAGAGAAGTCATGAGCCAAATGGACTTAACAGATATTTATAGAACATTCTATCCTAAAGCAAAAGGATATACCTTCTTCTCAGCTCGTCATGGTACTTTCTCCAAAATTGACCATATAATTGGTCAAAAAACGGGCCTCAACAGGTACAGAAAATAGAAATAATCCCATGCGTGCTATCAGACCACCACGGCCTAAAACTGGTCTTCAATAACAATAAGGGAAGAATGCCCACATATACGTGAAAATTGAACAATGCTCTACTCAATGATAACCTGGTCAAGGAAGAAATAAAGAAAGAAATTAAAGACTTTTTAGAATATAATGAAAATGAAGGTACAACATACCCAAACTTATGGGACACAATGAAAGCTGTGCTAAGAGGAAAACTCATAGCGCTGAGTGCCTGCAGAAAGAAACAGGAAAGAGCATATGTCACCAGCTTGACAGCACACCTAAAAGCCCTAGAACAAAAAGAAGCAAATACACCCAGGAGGAGTAGAAGGCAGGAAATAATCAAACTCAGAGCTGAAATCAACCAAGTAGAAACAAAAAGGACCATAGAAAGAATCAACAGAACCAAAAGTTGGTTCTTTGAGAAAATCAACAAGATAGATAAACCCTTAGCCAGACTAACGAGAGGACACAGAGAGTGTGTCCAAATTAACAAAATCAGAAATGAAAAGGGAGACATTACTACAGATTCAGAGGAAATTCAAAAAATCATCAGATCTTACTACAAAACCCTATATTCAACAAAACTTGAAAATCTGCAAGAAATGGACAATTTCCTAGACAGATACCAGATACCGAAGTTAAATCAGGAACAGATAAATCAGTTAAACAACCCCATAACTCCTAAGGAAATAGAAGCAGTCATTAAAGGTCTCCCAATCAAAAGGAGCACAGGTCCAGAGGGGTTTAGTGCAGAATTCTATCAGACCATCATAGAAGACCTCATACCAATATTATCCAAACTATTCCACAAAATTGAAACAGATGGATAACGACCGAATTCCTTCTATGAAGCCACAATTACTCTTATACCTAAACCACACAAAGACCCAACAAAGAAAGAGAACTTCAGACCAATTTCCCTTATGAATATCGACGCAAAAATACTCAATAAAATTCTGGCAAACCGAATCCAAGAGCACATCAAAACAATCATCCACCAGGATCAAGTAGGTTTCATTCCAGGCAAGCAGGAATGGTTTAATATATGGAAAACCATCAACATGATCCATTATATAAAAAAACTGAAAGAACAAAACCACATGATCATTTCATTAGATGCTGAGAAAGCATTTGACAAAATTCAACACCCCTTCATGATAAAAGTCATGGAAAGAATAGGAATTCAAGGCCCATACCTAAACATACTAAAAGCCATATACAGCAAACCAGTTGCTAACATTAAACTAAATGGAGTGAAACTTGAAGCAATCCCACTAAAATCAGTGACTAGACAAGGCTGCCAACTCTTTCCCTACTTCTTCAATATAGTTCTTGAAGTTCTAGTCAGAGCAATCAGACAACAAAAGGAGGTCAAGGGGGTACAGATCGGAAAAGAAGAAATCAAAATATCACTATTTGCAGATGATATGATAGTATATTTAAGTGATCCCAAAAGTTCCACCAGAGAACTTCGAAAGCTGATAAACAACTTCAGTAAAGTGGCTGGGTATAAAATTAACTCAAATAAATCAGTACCCTTCCTCTACACAAAAGAGAAACAAGCCGAGAAAGAAATTAGGGAAACGACACCCTTCATTATAGACCCAAATAATATGAAGTATGTCAGTGTGGTCAGTGTGACTTTAACCAAGCAAGTAAAAGATCTGTACAATAAGAACTTCAAGCCTCTGAAGAAAGAAATTGAAGAAGACCTCAGAAGATGGAAAGAGCTCCCATGCTCATTGATTGGCAAGATTAATATAGTAAAAATGGTCATTTTACCAAAAGCGATCTACAAATTCAGTGCAATCCCCACCAAAATACCAATCCAATTCTTCAAAGAGTTAGACAGAACAATTTGCAAATTCATCTGGAATAAAAAATAACCCAGGATAGCTAAAACTACCCTCAACAATAAAAGGACTTCAGGGGGAATCACTATCCCTGAACTCAAGCAGTATTGCAGAGCAATAGTGATAAAAACTGCATGGTATTGGTACAGAGACAGACAGATAGACCAATGGAACAGAATTGAAGACCCAGAAATGAACCCACACACCTATGGTCACTTGATTTTTGACAAAGGAGCCAAAACAATCCAATGGAAAAAAGATAGCATTTTCAGCAAATGGTGCTGGTTCAACTGGAGGTCAACATGTAGAAGAATGCAGATCAATCCATGCTTATCACCCTGTACAAAGCTTAAGTCCAAGTAGATCAAGGACCTCCACATCAAACCAGATACACTCAAACTAATAGAAGAAAAACTAGGGAAGCATCTGCAACACATGGGCACTGGAAAAAATTTCCTGAACAAAACGCCAATGGCTTATGCTCTAAGATCAAGAATCGACAAATGGGATCTCATAAAACTGCAAAGCTTCTGTAAGGCAAAGGACACTGTGGTTAGGACAAAATGGCAACCAACAGATTGGGAAAAGATCTTTACCAATCCTACAACAGATAGAGGCCTTATATCCAAAATATACAAAGAACTCAAGAAGTTAGACCGCAGGGAAACAAATAACCCTATTAAAAAATGGGGTTCAGAGCTAAACAAAGAATTCACAGCTGAGGAATGCCGAATGGCTGAGAAACACCTAAAGAAATGTTCAACATCTTTAGTCATAAAGGAAATGCAAATCAAAACAACCCTGAGATTTCACCTCACACCAGTGAGAATGGCTAAGATCAAACACTCAGGTGACAGCAGATGCTGGTGAGGATGTGGAGAAAGAGGAAAACTCCTCCATTGTTGGTGGGGTTGCAGACTGGTACAACCATTCTGGAAATCAGTCTGGAGGTTCCTCAGAAAATTGGACATTGAACTGCCTGAGGATCCAGCTATACCTCTCTTGGGCATATACCCAAAAGATGCCCCAACATATAAAAAAGACACGTGCTCCACTATGTTCATCGCAGCCTTATTTATAATAGCCAGAAGCTGGAAAGAACCCAGATGCCCTTCAACAGAGGAATGGATACAGAAAATGTGGTACATCTACACAATGGAATATTACTCAGCTATCAAAAACAATGACTTTATGAAATTCGTAGACAAATTGTTGGAACTTGAAAATATCATCCTGAGTGAGGTAACCCAATCACAGAATAACACGCATGGTATGCACTCATTGATAAGTGGCTATTAGCCCAAATGCTTGAATTACCCTAGATGCCTAGAACAAATGAAACTCAAGACGGATGATCAAAATGTGAATGCTTCACTCCTTCTTTAAAAGGGGAACAAGAATACCCTTGGCAGGGAATAGAGAGGCAAAGATTAAAACAGACACAGAAGGAACACCCATTCAGAGCCTGCTCCACATGTGGCCCATACATATACAGCCATCCAATTAGACAAGATGGATGAAACAAAGAAGGGCAGGCTGACAGGAACCGGACGTAGATCTCTCCTGAGTGACACAGCCAGAATACAGCAAATACCGAGGCGAATGCCAGCAGCAAACCACTGAACTGAGAATAGGAACCCCATTGAAGGAATCAGAGAAAGAACTGGAAGAGCTCGAAGGGGCTCGAGACCCCTTATGAACAACAATGCCAAGCAACCAGAGCTTCCAGGGACTAAGCCACTACCTAAAGACTATACATGGACTGACCCTGGACTCTGATCTCATAGAAAGCAATGAATATCCTAGTAAGAGCACCAGTGGAAGGGGAAGCCCTTGGTCCTGCTAAGACTGAACCCCCAGTGAACTAGATTGTTGGGGGGATGGCAGCAATGGGGGGAGGATGGGAAGGGGAACACCCATAATGAATGGGAGGGGGAGGGATTAGGGGTTTATTTGCCCGGAAACCGGGAAAGGGAAAAACACTAGAAATGTAAATAAGAAATACTCAAGTTAATAAAAAAAGAAAAATGTTAAAAAAAAAGAAAAATTAAAAAAAAAAGAAAGAAGGAATGACTACTTTGATTGGCCAGAAACAATTCCTGGGAAGGGAGTTTCTCTGTTGGCTAGCGTAACCGACTTAACAACTGGGCATTGTGTGATTTGGTTCTAAGTAGGGGCATCAGGATCCTTCCCTGAGTGAAGTCTGGGAAGCACACTCAGTGTTTCTAATGTTTTTGTAATACAGGCGATGGGCTACCCATACTCTCTGACATGATTTTTCTATTCTATACTCAAATGAATTTCTCTAATTACCTCAACCTTGAGAACATTTCATTTAAAAGTTATGGGGAAAAAAGATTAGAAATTTCAAAATTAAAAATGAAATTACAGATCAGGTTTTTAATGAATTTCCAAATTTACATTTTTAAAATTAAAAAATGTCACATTTTAATAATAGTAGTAAAATGAAATGGTTATTAGAGAGAAAGAACTGGAAAGTTAAAGACCCACTTTCTAAGGCAGCTGTAGTGGGTGGTATGGTATACTGTAAGACGTGTCTCAGTTTTGTGTTATTTACTTCTTGTACTGCCTATTAATTGCTCACAAATAAGTTGTCTCTAGAAAATTATCTTGACTGGATGGGTCAATGGATAAAAAAATCTGAGACTACACTGAAAGGCTGAGACAACACCCAAGTTCCCCATATGACCAGCTAAGGCCTCTTCTGCCACTACATGGCAATTCCATCACTTTCCTTGCCCAGAGTCACTTACTTTACCCATTTATGTATAATGATGGGTTCTTTTCCTGTCAATTTGATCATGTTAAGAGAAGCTCTCAGAGCTGGTGAAGCTGTTTCTGAATATGTGCCTGTGAGGATGTTTCAAAAAAGGAGGATATTATCACCTGATTTAGTAGACTCAGTAATAAAAAATCTACCCTCACCAACATTGGAGACCTGCATTTAATCTACTAAGAACCCAGATGGAATACTGTCTTTATGAAGAAACAGATCCATCTTCTTCATTCAGACCATGAAATGTTTGGTTCTTAGATCTTCAGCCTTAAGGATTTAGGTATAGACGTTTGGAAATCTAAACTTCATAGAAACCCTGAACCCTCCTGTCCACAGACAATGCTCCTTCATGGCTGCTATTTGATTCCTGTGGATTGTTGTTTATATGCAGGTGAAGCCAGTCACAAGATTAGGCAAGGCCTGTTATTGGGCATTGCAAAAGTAAGGTGGACACAGAGTTTGGGAGAGAGGAGAGAGAGGAGGAAAAGGAAGAAAAACAAAGATAGAGGCAGAGGAGGATGACCCAGATCTGTGTGACCTTAAAGGGCCACAGGTAGTCATGAATATTTCATAAGGGATGGATGTTTATAGGACAATTTGTCCTATCTAGGTGGGAAGTTTACAGCAATATTAATTGGTTCAGAGTTTACTGTGTGGACATTTTGTGGGGTGAGAATTTATTGATCTAAATCTAATTGATTACAAGCCTTTAGAGTTTTGATTTTAATGTGTTACTTGGAGTTGTGACACTAACTACAGGGGGTGGATGACTGAATAGGTCTGGCTTGGCATGGACCTGCACCATGGGAACTAGAAGGGCAGTCACTTCTGAGGCTAGCCATAGAGATGAGATTACCCCAGGGCCAAGAGAGTAGTCAGTGGCAGAATGGGATAGAGATCAAGAGCTTGGCAAGTCAGGTAGAGATGTTTTACGAACTCTGGGCCAGAGAGTCTGCCAAGTCTGGCTAACTGAAATGAAAATACCTTGCAGACGCCAGAAATAGAGTGGGGTGGTGCTTTTTCTATTTTTGTGCATTGAGGAATTAACACAGAAATAATTGAAGAACCCAGAAAGATATATAGCAGTGAGAGGCAGGATCCACACAGGATAGAAAGACACCCATTTTTCCCTTTTATTTTAAATAGATTTTCTGTCATATAAGATATAATGATTATGGTTTCCAATTCTTCTTTTCCCATACATCCACCCCACTTCCCATCCCATCCGGGTCCACCTGTTTTCTGGCTCTAAGAAAAGGCTTCTTATGAATAATAATAATAATAATAATAATAATAATAATAATAACAATAATAACAATAATAATAACAGATTATAATAGAACAAAACAATCAGAAGGAAAATAAACAGAAAAACACCTTCCACTCTCCATCTGCATCCAGAGCTGGGCTGTCCCTCAACCCTCCAGATCCAAAACCTGCCTACAGAGAGCTGGTCTCCCAGGAGGGCTCTTATTCCTAGGACCACAAGCTGACAGGCCCAGAAATGGGACAAGCTCCAGTCACAGACAGCAAGACCAACTAAAATCAGAGATGACCAGATGGCAAGAGACAAGTGCAAGAAACTAAGCAACAGAAACAAAGACGGCTTGGTATCATGAGAATCCAATTCTCCCACCACAGCAATTACTGGATACACAAAAATACCTTACAGAATTAGAGGAAAATGCAAACAGCTGAAGGAATTAAACAAAACCAATCAGGATCTAAAAATGAAAATAGAAATAATAAAGAAATCACAAAGAAAGACGACCCTGGAGATAGAAAACCTAGAAAAGAAATAAAGAGGCACAGATGCAAGCATCACAAAAAGAATACAAGAGATAGAAGAGAGAATCTCAAGTGTACAAGATACTAAAGAAAACATTGACACAACAGTCAAAGAAAATGCGAAGCAAAAAGGCTCCTAATACTAAACATCCAGGAAATGAACTTAAACAATGAGAAGACCAAACCTAAGTATAATAGTTATAGAAGAGAGCGAAGATACCCAATTTAAATGGCCTATAAATATGTTCAACAAAATAATAGAAGAAAACTTCCCTAACCTAGAGAAAGAGATGCCAATGAACATATAAGAAGCCTATAGAACTCAAAATAGATTGACCAAAAAAGAAAATCTTCCTACCACATAACAGCCAAAACACCAAATGCACAAAACAAAGAAAGAATATTAAAAGCATTAAGGAAAAAATGTTAAGTAGCATATAAAGGCAGACCTTCAGAATTACACCAGATTTCTCAACAGAGACTAGGAGCACTAGAAGATGCTGGACTGATGTCATACAGACCCTAAGAGAACACAAATGCCAGCGCAGGTTACTGTATCCAGCAAAACTCTCAATTACCATAGATGGAGAAACAAAGATATTCCACGACAAAACCAAATTTTGCACAATATCTTTCCACAAATCCAGCCCTACAAAGAATAATAGACAGAAGACTCCAACAGAAGGAGAGAAACTACACCCTAGTGTAGCAAGAAAGTAATTTTCTTTCAACAAACCCAAAAGAAAATAGCCACAAAGACATAACTGTACGTCTAACAACAAAAATAACAGGAAACAGCAATCACTGTTTCTTAATAACTCAACATCAATGGACTCAATTCCCCAATAAAAAGACATAGACTAACCGAGTGAATACAGTAAACAGAACTCAGTAAACACACTTCAGTGAAAAGACAGACACTGCCACCAAGTAAAAGGCTGGAAAACAATTTTCTAAGCAAATGGTCCCAAGAAGCAAGCTGGAGTAGCCATTGTAATATCAAATAAAACTGACCTTCAAACAAATGTTATTTCACAAAGCTAAGGAAAGACACTTCATAGTCATCAAAGAAAAAAATACACCAAGAAGAACTCTCAAATCTGAATATCTATGCTCCACATGCAAGGGTACCCACATTCATAAAAGAAACTTTACTAAAGCTCAAAGCACAGATTGCCCCACAAACAATAACAGTGGGAGACTTCAACATCCCACTCTCATAAATGGACAGATCATGAAACAGAAACTAAACTAAGAAAGAGTGAAACAAGCAGAAGCTCTAACCAAACTGATTTAACAAATAACTATAGAACATTTCACATTAAAACAAAAGAATAGAACTTCTCTCAGATAGGGCCTCTGGGAACAGGAAGATAGGGGTACTCAAGCTGCAGGTCCCCTGCGATTCAGACACCACCGGGATCTGAGGGGACCTGGTCAAACAGCTCCCTGCACCCAAATCTCGTGGGAGGGAGAGCTAGACCTTCAGAGGGGCAGACACGCCTGGCAAGCCAAAGGAAACTTCTCTCTGCCCACATTTCTGACTCTAGAGGAAAACGTCTAGCGCCATCTGGGCCCCCTGTACACAGGGTCCCAAGAGAAGGCAGGGCAGGCCCTTCTGGTTGCTGCTCTCACAGAGAGTTGACACCCGGCTATGAGAAGTGACACAAGGCTTGAGACCAGAGGTAAGACCAACTTTTCTGCTCCAAGTGACCTGACTGGGCGACTCAGGGTTCACAAAAGCAAAATTCCTCCAGGACCTGACACTTCTGGTTTCTAGCTGGGGACCGAACCTTGCTGATCCCGCCCCATAGCTCCCTGCTCCCAAACCCCATGGGAGACAGAGCTCACCTCCCAGACAGGTGAGCACTCCTGAGACTGCAGGGCAGGAGAGATCAACAGTACTGCCCACCCCTGCCACACCCCTGGCCCAAGAGGAAACTGTATAGGGCCTCTGAGAACAGGAAGATAGGGGCACTCAAGCTGCAGGTCCCATGTGATCCAGACACCACACTGATCTGAAGGGACCCGGTCAAACAGCTCCCTGCACCCAAATCCCTTGGGAGGGATCTGCCTGGTGGACTCAGGACACACACCCACAGGAACACCTGAAGACCAGTAGACAGGAACGACTACACACCTGGAAGCAGAACACTCTTTTCCCATAACTGAAAGGGAAAGGAAAACAGGTCTATAGCACTCCTGACACACAAGGATATAGGACAGTCTAACCACTGTCAGAAATAGCAGAACAAGGTAACATCAGAGACAACGTGATGGTGAAAGGAACCCAAGCAACAGAAACCAAGACTACATGGCACCATAGGAGGCCAATTCCCCCACCAAAGCAAACACTGAATGTCCAAACACAGCAGAAAAGCAAGATTTAGATTTAAAATCACATTTGATCATGATGATGGAGGATTTCAAGAAAGACATAAAGAACTCCCTTAGAAAAATGCAGGAAAACACAAATAAACAAGCCTAGACTATAGAAAGGAAATGCGAAAATCCCTGTAAGAATTAAAAGAAAATATAATCAAACAGGTGAAGGAGTTAAAAATGGAAATAGAAACAATAAAGAAAGCAAAAAGGAGACAACCCTGGATATAAAAAACCAAAGGAAGAGACAAGGAGACATAGATACAAGCATCACCAACAGAATGCAAGAGATAGAAGAGAGAAACTCAGGAGCAGAAGATTCCATAAAAATCATCAACACAATTGTCAAAGATAATGTAAAACAGAAAAAGCTACTGGCCCTAAATATACAGGAAATTCAGGACACAATGAGAAGATCAAACCTAAGGATAATAGGTATAGAAGAGAGTGAAGACTCCCAACTCAAAGGACCTGAAAATATCTTCAACAAAATCATAGAAGAAAACTTCCCTAATCTAAAGAAAAGGATGCCCATAAACATACAAGAAGCCTACAGAACTCCAAATAGATTGGATCAGAAAAGAATCTCCTCCCGTCACATAATAGTCAAAACACCAAATGCACAAAATAAAGAAAGAATATTAAAAGCAGTAAGGGAAAAAGATCAAGTAACATATAAAGGCAGACCTCTCAGAATTACACCAGACTTCTCATCAGAGACTATGAAAGCCAGAGGATCCTGGACACATGTCATACAGACCCTAAGAGAACACAAATGCCAACCCAGGTTACTGTATCCAGCAAAACTCTCAATTAGTATAGATGGAGAAACAAAGATATTCCATGACAAAACCAAATTTATACAATATCTTTCTACAAGTCCAGCCCTACAAAGGATAATAAAGGGTAAAGCCCAACACAAGGAGGCAAGCTACACCCTAGAAAAAGCAAGAAACTAATCATCTTGCAACAACAACAAAGAGAGAGAGAGAGAGAGAGAGAGAGAGAGAGAGAGAGAGAGAAGACAGCACAAACATAATCTCACATCCGAACACAAATATAACAGGAAGCAACAATCACTAATATCTCCCAACACCAATGGCCTCAATTCCCCAATAAAAAGACACAGATTAACAAACTGGATATGCAATGAGGACCCAACATTCTGCTACCTACAGGAAGCACACCTCAGAGACAAAGAAAGACAATACCTCAGAGTGAAAGGCTGGAAAACAACTTTCCAAGCAAATGGTCAGAAAAAGCAAGCTGGAGTAGTCATTCTAATATTGAATAAAATCAATATTCAAACAAAAGTCAGCAAAAAAGATAAGGAAGGGCACTTCATATTCATCGAAGGAAAAATCCACCAAGATGAACTCTCAATCCTAAATATCTATGCTCCATATCCAAGGGCACCTACATACATAAAAGAAACCTTAGTAAAGCTCAAAGCACACATTGCACCTCACACAATAATAGTAAGAGATTCCAACACCCCACTCTTATCAACAAACAGATCATGGAAACAGAAATTAAACAGAGACATAGACAGACTAAGAGAAGTCATGAACCAAATGGACTTAACAGATATTTATAGAACATTCTATCCTAAAACAAAACAATGTATCTTCTTCTCACTACCACATTGTACTTACTCCAAAATTGACCATAAAGTTGGTCATAAAATAGACCTCAACAGATACAGAAAGATAGAAATAATCCCCTGCTTCCTCTCAGACCACCACGGGCTAAAGCTGGTCTTCAATAACAGTAAGGAAAGAATGCCCACATATACATGGAAGTTGAACAATGATCTATTCGATGATAACCTTGTCAAGGAAGAAATAAAAAAAGAAATTAAAGCCTTCTTAGAATTTAAGGAAAATGAAGGTACAACATACCCAAACTTATGGGACACAATGAAAGCTGTGCTAAGAGGAAAATGCATAGCTCTGCGTGCCTGCAAAAAGAAACAGGAGAGAGTATATATCAGTAGCTTGACAGCACACTTAAAGCTCTAGAACAATAATCAAACTCAGAGTTGAAATCAACCAAAAGGGCTATACAAACAATCAACAGAATCAAAAGCTGGTTCTTTGAGAAAATAAACAAGATACATAAACCCTTAGCCAGACTAACCAGAAGAAACAGAGAGTGTGTCCAAATTAACAAAACCAGAAATGAAAAGGGAGACATACAAGGGAGCCAGAGGATATTCAAGAAATCATCAGATCCTACTACAAAAGCCTATATTCAACAAAACTTGGAAATCAGGAGGAAATGGGCAACTTTAGACAGATACAAGGTACCGAAGTTAAATCAGGAACAAATAATCCATTTAAACAACCCCATAACTCCTAATGAAGTAGAAAGAGTCATTAAAAGTCTCCCAAACAAAAAGAGCCCAGGTCCAGATGGGTTCAGTGCAGAATTCTATCAGACCTTCATAGAAGACCTCATACCAATACTATCCAAACTATTCCACAAAATTGAAACAGGTGAAGCACTACCGAATTCCTTCTATGGAGCCACAATTAATCTTATACCTAAAACACACAAAGACCCAACAAAAAAAGGAAACTTCAGACCAATTTCCCTTATGAATATCGATGCAAAGATACTCAATAAAATTCTTGCAAACTGATCCAAGAGCACATTAAAACAATCATCCATCATGATCAAGTATGCTTCATTCCAGGGATGCAGGCACGGTTTAATATAAGGAAAACCATCAACGTAATCTACTATATAAACAAACTGAAAGAACAAAACCACATGATCATTTCATTAGATGCTGAGAAAGCATTTGAAAAAATTCAACACCCCTTCATGATAAAAGTTCTGGAAAGACCAGGAATTCAAGGCCTATACCTCAATATAGTAAAAGTCATATACAGCAAACCAATAAGTAATATTAAACTAAATGGAAAGAAACTTGAAGCAATCCAACTAAAATCAGGGACTAGACAAGGCTGCACACTCTCTCCCTACTTATTCAGTATAGTTCTCAAAGCTGTAGCCAGAGCAATAACACAGTAAAAGGAGGTCAAAGGGACACAGATTAGAAAGGAAGAAGTCAAAATATAACTATTTGCAGACGATATGATAGTATATTTAAGTGATCCCAAAAGTTCCAGCAGAGAATTACTAAATCTGATAAACACATTCAGCAAAGTGGCTGGGTATAAAATTAACTCAAATAAATCATTAGCCTTCCTCTACACAAAAGTGAAACAAGCAGAGAAAGAAATAAGGGAAATGACACCTTTCATAATAGTCCCAAATAATATAAAATACCTCGGTGTGACTTTAACCAAGCAAGTGAAAGATCTGTATGATAAGAACTTCAAGCCTCTGCAGAAAGAAATTGAAGAAGATCTCAGAAGATGGAAAGATCTCCCATGCTCATGGATAGGCAGGATTATTATAGTAAAAATGGCCATTTTACCAAAAGCAATCTACAGATTCAATGCAATCCCCATCAAAATACCAATCCAATTCTTCAGAGAGTTAGACAGAACAATTTGCAAATTTATCTGGAATAACAAAAGACCCAGGATAGCTAAAACTATCCTCAACAATAAATGGACTTCAGGGGGAATCACTATCCCTGAACTCAAGCAGGATTACAGAGCAATAGTGATAAAAACTGCCTGGTATTGGTACAGAGACAGACAGATAGACCAGTGAAATGGAATTGAAGACGCAAAAATGAACCCACAAACTTATGGTCACTTGATTTTTGACAAAAGAGACAATACCATCCAAGGGAAAAAAGAGCATTTTCAGCAAATGGTGCTGGTTCAACTGGAGGTCAGCATGTAGAAGAATGGAGATCGATCCATACTTATCACCTTGTACAAAGCTTAAGTCCAAGTGGATCAAGGACCTCCACATCAAACCAGATACACTCAAACTAATAGAAGAAAAAGTGGGGAAGAATCTCAAACACATGGGCACTAGAGAAAATTTCCTGAACAAAACACCAAGGGATTATGCTCTAAGATCAAGAATCAACAAATGGGATCTCATAAAACTACAAAGCTTCTGTAAGGCAAAGGACACTATTGTTAGGACAAAATGGCAACCAACAGATTGGGAAAAGATCTTTACCAATCCTAAACTGATAGCTGGGTTATATCCAAAATATACAAAGAACTCACAAAGTTAGACTGCAAGGAGAAAAATAACCCTATTATAAATGGGGTTCAGAGCTAAACAAAGTATTCACAGCTGAGGAATGCCGAATGGCTGAGAAACACCTAAAGAAATGTTCAACATCTTTAGTCATAAGGGAAATGCAAATCAAAACAACCCTGAGATTCCACCTCACACCAGTCAGAATGGCTAAGATCAAACACTCAGGTGACAGCAGATGCTGGCGAGGATGTGGAGAAAGAGGAACACTCCTTCATTGTTAGTGGGATTGCAGACTGGGACAAACATTCTGGAAATCAGTCTGGAGGTTTCTCAGAAAATTGGACATTGAACTACCTAAGGGCCCAGCTATACCTCTCTTGGGCATATATCCAAAAGATGCTCCAACATATAACAAAGACATGTGCTCCACTATGTTTGTAGCAGCCTTATTTATAATAGCCAGAAGCTGGAAAGAACCCAGATGCCCTTCAACAGAGGGGGCATTTTCAACAGAAAATGTGGTACATCTACACAATGGAATATTACTCAGCTATCAAAAGCAATGACTTTATGAAATTCATAGGCAAATAAATGGAACTGGAAAATATCATCCTAACTGAGGTAACCCAATCACAGAAAAACACACAGGGTATGCAGTCATTGATAAGTGGATATTAGCCCAAAAACTTGACTTACCCTAGATGCACAGAACACATGAAACTCAAGAAGGATGACCAAAATGTGAATGCTTCACTCCTTCTTTAAAAGGGGAACAAGAAAACCCTTGGCAGGGAATAGGGAGGCAAAGTTTAGAACAGAGACAGAAGGAACACCCATTCAGAGCCTGCCCCACATGTGGCCCATACATATACGTCCACCCAATTAGACAAGATGGATGAAGCAAAGAAGGGCAGGCTGACAGGAACGGGATGTAGATCTCTCCTGAGAGACACAGCCAGAATACAGCAAATACATAGGTGAATGCCAGCAGCAATCCACTGAACTGAGAATGGGACCCCCGTTGAAGGAATCAGAGAAAGGACTGGAAGAGCTTGAAGGCGCTTGAGACCTCATATGAACAACAATGCCAAGCAACCAGAGCTTCCAGGGACTAAGCCACTACCCAAAGACTGTACATGGACTGATCCTGGGCTCCAACCTCATAATTAGCAATGAATAGCCTAGTAAGAGCACCAGTGGAAGGGGAAGCCCTTGGTCCTGCCAAGGCTGAACCCCCAGTGAACGTGATTTTTGGAGGGAGGTTGGTAATGGGGGGAGGATGCGGAGGGGAACACTTATATAAAAGGGGAGGGGGAGGGATTAGGGAGGTGTTGGTCTGGTAACTGGGAAAGGGAATAACAATCGAAATGTAAATAAGAAATGCCAAAGTTTAAAAAGATGGGGAAAAAAAGAAATAACCAAGTTAATAAAGATGGAGCGAAAAAAAAAGAACTTTTCTCAGCACCTCATTGTACCTTTCTCCAATATTGACCATATAATGAGTCACAATACAGGCCTCAACAAATGCAAGAAGAATGAAATAATCCCATGATTCCTTTCAGATCACCATGAACTAAGATTGGCCTCAAAAACAACAAAAATGACAGAAATGCCACATACACATGGAAGCTGAATGATGCTCTACTCAATGACAACTTGGTAAAGGAAGAAATTAAAGACTTTTGAAAATTTAATGAAAATGAAGGAACAACATACCCAAATTTATGGGACACAACAAAAGCAGTACTAAAAGGAAAACTCATAGCTCTGAATGCCTACAAAAAGGAACAGGAGACATAATATACTAACAGCTTGACAACACACCTGAATGCTCCAGAACAAAA
The DNA here is from genome assembly GCF_021556685.1 of Rattus norvegicus. NCBI lineage: Eukaryota > Metazoa > Chordata > Mammalia > Rodentia > Muridae > Rattus > Rattus norvegicus. The sequence continues at coordinate 16,753,364 of NC_141535.1, read as the reverse complement.
AGAAGCAAATACACACAAAAGGATTAGATGGCAGGAAATCAAACTCAGGGCTGAAATCAACTAAGTAGAAACAAACAAACAAACAAGCAAATAAAACTATATAAAGAATCAACAAAACCAGGAACTGTTTCTTTGAGAAAATCAACAAGATAGTTGAACTCTTAGCCAGACTAACCAGAGAGTACAGGAACAGTATCCAAATTAACAAAATCAGAAAGGAAAAAGGGAGACATAACAAAAGAAACTGAGTAAATTAAAAAAAAAATTATCAGATACTACTACAAAAGCCTATACTCAGCAAAACTGGAAAATCTGGAGGAAATGGACAATTTTCTAGACAGATAACAGGTACCAAAGTTAAATCAGGATCAGATAAACCATCTAAATAGTCCCATAAATGCTAATTAAATAGAAGCAGTCATAAAAAGTCTGCTAACAAAAAAAGTAAAATGAAATAAAATAAAACAGGAACAGATAGGTTTAGTCAGGTTTAGTGCAGACTTCTATCAGACCTTCCCAGAAGACCTAATACCAATGCTCTTCAAACAATTCCATAAAATAGAAAAGGAAAGAATACCACCCAATTTGTCCTTTGAAGCTATAGTTACACTGACACCTAAACAACACAAAAACCCTACAAAGAGAACATCAGACCAATTTCCCTTAAGAATAGTGATGCAAAAATACTCAAGAAAATTTGCACAAACTTAATCCAAAAACACATCAAAAGGATCATTCACCATGATCAAGTAGGCTTTTTTAATAGGGTGGAAATAGAAAATATCATTCTGAGTGAGGTAACCCAATCACAAAAGAACACACTGGTATGCATTCACTGACAAGTGAGCCCAAAAGCTTAAAATACCCAAGAAACAATTCTCTCATTGAGGCCAGATCAGGCAGTCTTCTACTGTACATGTATTGGGGACCTCAGACCAGCTAGTGTATGCTGCCTGGTTGGTGGCTCAGTGTCTGAGAGATCTCAGGGCTCCAGGTTTGTTGAGAATGCTGGTTTTCCTATGGAGTCCCTCTCTTCCTCGACTTCTTCCAGTCTTTCCCTAATTCAACCAGCAGGGTCCCCAGCTTCAGACTATTGATGGGTGTAAAAATCTGCTTCTGTCTCAGTCATCTGCTTGTTGAGCTTCTTGGAGGGTAGCCATGTTGGCTCCTGTCATACATGTTCTTTTGAATCTGAGGTACCTCACTCATCCATTTCTCTGCAAAACTCATGATAACCTTGTTCTTATTTGCTAACTAGCATTCCAATATGTAAATGAAACACATTTTCTGTAACAATTCTTCCATTGTGGGACATCTGGGTTGTTTCCAGCTTCTTACTATCACAAATAAGGCCACTATGAAGATAGTGGAACACGTGCCCTTGTAGCCAGAAACACTGAATGTAATATAAGAGAAAGTGGGAAAGATTGTTGAAATCATGGGTATGGGGGTGGGGGGGATTTCCTAAACAGAACTACAATGGTTCATGCTCTAAGATCAATAATTAATAAATGGGACCTCATGAAAGTGAAAAGCTTCTGTAGGGCAAAGGACATAGACAATGAGACAAATTGGCAACCTTTAGGTTGGAAAAATTATCTTCAGTAACCCCACACCCAGTAGAGGGCAAATATCCAAGATAATACAAAGAACTCAAGTTAACCTCCAAAAAAAAAAAACTGGGTATAGAACCAATCAGAGAATTCACAACAAAGGAATCTCAAATGGCTGAGAAGCCCTTAAAGAAATGTTCAAAGTTCTTAGGGATCAGAGAAATGAAAATGAAAATGACCTGCGATCCCACCTTTCACCAATCAGAATGGCTAAGATCAAAAACTCAGGTGACAGCACATGTTGGCAAGAAGATGGAGAAAGAGGAACACTCCTCCATTGCTGTTGGGATTGCAAACTGATACAACTACTCTGGATATCTTTCCGGGAGTTCCTCAGAAAATTGGAAATAAATCCTGCTAATTTTTTTAAAGCCCTAGGTGACCTTGTGAGACATGCAATGTCCAAGGATGCCTTTGAGTTCATTTTCTGTTGGATATTTACTGTTGTGTATGCTGCCTACTTTTAACTAGTTTGTTTCTCCAGTGAGAGTCCAAGGAGAAAACTGACTTTTTATTTGTGAGGGGTTATCAATAGCTTCTGAATTAGAGATGGGAGCATCTGCCCACCTCTTTCATCTCCAGAGCACATCAGGCGCAGAACCCTGGTCCCTCTGCCTACTGCCTCAGTCTCTCTGGATTCATGTATATATAGCTCCTGTTTTATCTAGAAAACCTTGTTTCTTTGGTGTCCTCCATCCCTACTGGTTCCTACACTCTTTTCCACCTTCTCTTAGGCAGGATTCTCTGAGCCCTCAAAGGGGTAGGAGAATTTGATAGAGAAATACAGTTCATGGTTGAGTGTTTCAAGATCTCTCTCTCTCTCTCTTCCTATTGTCACAATGTGTGTCCCTGTATTGTTCCCATCTCCTGCAGAAGGAAGCTTCTCTAATAATGGCTGAGCTAGGTATCGATCTATGAGTAGAGCAGAATATCATTAGGAATCATTTTATTGTTATATTATTTTAGAAGTACAGTAGTATTTTTTCCTCCTAGGTCTCTGGGCTATCTAGTTGTAGATTCTTGGTCACCCAACCAGTGTACATTATGAGTTCCCTTTCATAGACTGGGCCTTAAACCGAATCAGATATTGGTTCATTACTCATACAAACTTTGACAGGCCATTGCTCCTGAACATCATCCACTTACATAAGTGGAGATTTGTTGCTATAAAAATATTCTTCCATGATTCCAAATTTAACTTTCTTTCAAGAACTTTGGTCAAGATTGTTCCATACTAAGAAATGCTAGGGCTAGCACGGAAAAGGTAAACAAAAGGATCATATGACAAATGGGAGTATTGGGGTTGGCAGGCTGAGAAATAAACCAGTGAACTATATACCATGAGAGGGATTGAGCAAACTGTGATGGGTAGGCTATGAAGAGGTACCAAAATAGAATTCTTGAGCAGCTCAGTGATGGCTATGCAATAAAGGCCAGGCCTGATGAGAGGGGGTGCAATTATAGCACCTCCCTCAGTAACATTATTAGAGATCCTGCTGACTAGAAATAATGGAGGCCAGGTGGTGATCCTGTTGCTGGTGCTGAACCAGCAGAAGCAAGTCAAAAACTATTATCATCAAGAGGGTTTAATTACAGGAGCTATGCAAATGGTTCCAAGAACATACTATTCCAAGAGAAAAGAACTGAATGGATTAAAAACAACACTCCTTAAGTTATACAAAACACAAAAAGTAAATCATGGATCATGGTAACAAGCTCTGCTTCTGATCCCTTCAAAGGCTAAGCTTATATACTTGTCCATGTCCTCAAACCAAAAACTGAAATAAATTTGAAGAATCCTGGGTTTCTATAAGACATAAATTTAGAATGTCATTGCAAGTGTTAGGCTCAGTAAGTCCCTAGTATCATTGTTTCTGTCTCCAGTTATACAACTGGACTTGACCTGCAGGTGTATGGTTGAATGTCCAATTGTACTCTGTTCAATTACACTAAGTAATCTATAGAACCTCTACTTTTGGTTACTGGAATGGAAGAAAAAGCTATCATAGTAGAATTATGCAACATTCTTTCAGGCTATGAAACAACTCATAGTCTCAAGGTCTTGAGGAATCATAAGCATATCACACTGCCTGTTTAAGATTTGAAACAGTGCTTAAACTGGCATGGCTTTATAGTAATTTAAGGTAGGTAATACAGGTATCTTAAAGTAACCATGTTTCATGTGTAGAATCTGTCTACTGGGAAGAAACATATCATCTCCTGTGTTAGTAATAAAGTGATTGCTGGCACCCATCTTTATGACAATGATGACTAGATAATGAATGCACATAGTTGCAAATTGGGAGATTTTTCACAGGCTTCCAAAAGTCAAAATAATCACTCAGAAGTCGAAGTATTTGATTAATTACACAGTTATTTCCTCTGTAGTTTTCATCTCATAAAAATTTTCAAGGTCATCTAGTTTAACACTTTATTTTTACAAATGAAGAAACTGAGGCAAAAAAATGACAAATTTGCCTAATACATTTGCAATTTAAATTTGAACAATGCCTAATTTGCATCCAATTATATTCCCATAAAAATAAGTCTTATCAATTCCATATTTAACAATTAAAAACTAAAATCAATCAAATCTAAAATGCAATCATAAAAGGAGAGTCATATATTAAATCATAAAATATAGAACAGGTGATTAAACAAAGAGTCATTTGTTCAGCCATCTCCTTATCTGGAAACATAGTTCACATGTCACATGGCTTTAAGTCTTTATTTCTTCTAACAAAATCCTTTACACAAACTCATAATAATACAAAGTTGCTAAAATTTATGTCTCCATTTGTCCTGACTAATTTATAGACTGCACATTATTACTTTTAATCATTTTATGAGTATAGTGTTTTATGGCTAGAAAAGACCTCAAGGTTATCATTGATTTGGTAGGATTGTCTCTAAGCTCTACAAATCCAAAACTTGATGGTCTGATAAGTCAGAGAAAAAAAATAACTTACTCCTCCCAAACCTATATAAGGCTAATGGCCACCATAAAAGCAAGAAATCAGTCAAGCAAAGACTTCAAATGATCAGGTCCTACATAGTCTTTCAATATTAATTTTTCTTGGCCTCTTTTTTGAACCTCGTGCTCTCCTTTCTGGCTTAATTTACACATCACACTCCTGACTCACCTTAGACCTCTCTAAATACCACAGTCTCCTCCATATCACTGCATCTTGATGCTTAGATGTTAAATTTTCTGCGTTTGTATTCTTGTTGGCTTCCATTCTTCATACTGTGTGAGAGGAATTCTTAACAGTGAAGATGTGAATAAAAAATAAATAAAACCTTATTCCCATTCACCCAAATTCTGTGTTCTCTTCAGTTTTAAAGACATACAACAAACTAAAGAAATATTAGAATATCTGTCATTCTATAGCTATCTTTTGAAATCACAAACTTCTTTAATACTTGATAATTAAATTGTTTTAGGGGTCCCCAACTATCATTTATTGGTCATTAATTCTTTCATATCACTGTAAGGACTAGGGATAAAATAAATTAGTAAACTGTCATTCAAATATGATGGTCTGAGTTAATGAGTTACATCTCAAAAATCTACTAAACAATGTGTGTGTTTATGCATGTACATGAGCACACATGCAGGCATGTACACACATGCACACATGCACACACACATACTATGTGATAAAAATCCAGTAAAAAATATGTACCTGAGAACGTGTAAAACTGTAAGTACAAACGTATAGGACAGAGTGAGATTTCATGGAAGTACAGAGGAGAAAATATGCACATTTATTCTCATAAATTGGGGAGCATTTTATTAAAGTAACATTTATTATTGGCCTTGAAAGATGTATAGGAGTTGTCCTGGTGAGAAAAATGGCCATCAATTTGACAGGCTACAGAGTAAAAGCATGTGTAGGGCTCCGGGTTGTGAATAGACAGAATGAGTGACGTGTTCCAAGTAGCAGAGAATAGAAATGAGTAATTAAATGAAGAGGGTAATGGGCAAACAATGAAACATCATACATCAACAAAAAGCTACCAGTGGCTAAATGCAAGTACGTTTTTATTTTTCCTATAAAATATACAATTTGAATATGAATTGATAAAAAGACAGTGGATGTTTGCATGGAAGTGGGAAAAAGGGAACATTTATTTACTATTGGTCAGAGTACAGACTGTTATTTATAGCCACTATAGGAATTAGTATGGAGGCTTCTCAAAAAGCTAGAAGCTGATCCAGCTTTACCATGAGTGAGTATATTTCCAGAGGACTCTATATTTTACTACACAGATACCTATTTACCCACGCTTATTGCTGTTCTATTCATAAAACCACAAAATGGAGAAAGACTGACCATTAGTTAATGAACATATTGTGAAAATATGTCACACACATACAATGAATACTATTCAGCTGTTTAGGGGGAACAAAAATATTCATAGGAGAAAATGCGGAGATAAAGTTTGGAGCAGAGACTGAAGAAAAGGCCAGCCAGAGACTGACCAATCAGAGAATCCAGCCCATATACATATAACCACCAAACCCAGACAATATTGCTGATGCTGAGAAGTGCGTGCTGACAGGAGCCTGATGTAACATCTTTTGAGAGGCTCTGCCAGAGCATGACAAATACACAGGAGGATGCTAGCAGCCAACCATTGAACTGAGAATGGAGTCCCCAATGGATGAATTAGAGAAAGCATTGAAGAAGCTGAAGGAGTTTGCAATCCTATAAGAACAACCAGAGTTCCCAGGGACTAAACCACCATTCAAAGAGTACACATGGACAGATGCATGGCTACAGCTGCAGAGGATGGCCTTGTTAGGCATCGATGGGAAAAGAAACCTTTTGGTCCTGCCAAGACTCGATGCCCCAGTGTAGAGAAATGTCAGGGCAGGGAGGCAGGAAGGTGTGGGTGGGTGGAGAAGCACCCTCATAGAAGCAGGGGGAGGGAGAATGGGATATGGGGTTATCAATGGGACACCAAGAAAAGGCATAACATTTGAAATGTAAGTAAAAAATATCCAATAAAAAAATAGTGAAACCTCCAGACTGCAGGTAAATGAATGCAGCTGGAAAGTAGTCATTCTTGGGGTATAACCCACAACTGCAAAACAAATGGCACATCTTGTCTTTCATACTGGATGCCAGCTTTGAATCTTCAAATATGTGTGTCTAAATTGAAATATCTGTAGAAGTCATGAACGTGGTAAGCGATCATGAGGGTACTTTAAGGAAAACAGGATAGAACACAGGTGAAAACAGCAACAACAGAACAAGCAGTGTTAAATGGGGCAGGGAATCTGAGGCAAACAGTAGAGGAAGGGGAATAAAGAGAGAGAGTAAGAAAGATCTTTTGAAAAAACTCATGAAAATCTACTACTGACTACTGTAGAAGGTTCCTAAATATATGTGCATATAAATATATAAGTAGAGTTTAAGTGGAACTACCCTGTAATGGGGAACACCCCACTCAGAAGCTATCAAGTGAACAGCTGCTTATTGCCATTATAGACTACCTCTTTTTGAATTGTTCTTCATCAGTGGAATCTTATAGACCTCCCAAACATTACAGGGTAATTCCGTTGTTCTTACTTACCTTACCTTAATGGTAAATTCCTATTGCTGAAGATGCATATCTAAGTCATAGGGCATGAAGAAATCAAGCTGGTATTGACCAAGAAGCTTCAGCCCTATTGGCTAGCTCTTACTATGTTAGAAGTTGTTATGCTTGCGACCAGGATAGAATCATAATCAACAGTTTTGCCCAGCCATAAATATTGTAAGCTACAATTCAGATTGGCCTGGCAAGATATGCTTACTGGTGATATGATGGCATGAATGCATGGGAGCATTAGACAGTATCTTCTTGGATTTAAAGTCCACTCCAAAAGCTATAACTCACAACTGGTACTGTTAACCAGGGCAAAATATTGTGGCTGGCTAGGTCATAGGCCCTAGGGGAGAACTTAAAATTATTCCATTAACTGCCTTAGTTCTTACATCTATACCCATATATTAGGATATTCCACAATTCTATTTAGAGAAGCTTCTTTTTGCAGTAGATGGCAATTAATACAGAGACTCATGTCTGGTCAGTGTGAAGAGAACAAAAGACTGTGGAGTGTTCATCTCTAAATGGTACAGCCATGGTAGGGACAGGGGGCATTGCAAAATCCAGAGATTTTTGCAGGAAACTATATTTGCAGGACATGGTAGAACTATTGGATACATGAAATCACAGGGGTTATGACTGCATGTTCAAAACCAACTCAAATCAAGCCAGTCAACATTCTAGCTCAGAAGAGGGAGAAGCTCATGACCTTCACTACTAAGTGAGGAATTATTGACAGTTGATGGCTTCTAGGGGAAGGAAAATAAGTTTTCCTTAAGGGTGTGTCCACTATGCTCCAGAGGATGGCCCCACCACCAATGAATATATGAGCAGCACAAATGAGACTCTGTAGTTGTTTACGGTTCTCAGAATACACAAACTGAGAAGGAGGTAGGAGTTTGGGTGCATCAAGCAAGAAGAGTCGGAGGGAGGAGTGAGAGATGAATCAAACATACCACATGGAATTCTTTTTTTTTTTTTTCCGGAGCTGGGGACCGAACCCAGGGCCTTGCGCTTCCTAGGTAAGCGCTCTACCACTGAGCTAAATCCCCAGCCCCAGAATTCTTAAAGAAATAATAAAATGACATGAATAGTTGAAACATGATAAGCACTATACCCACCTTTAGATCATTAAAATTTAAAAAAAACTGACAGTGTCACATGAAATATGAGAAGTTGGAAATTTCAAACATGGGTGGAGAAAAGAGGATAACTACAAAGAGTCATGGAAGAGAATTAGGGGCTGAATAATTTTCCTGAAATATAAAGTATATTTCAAGGGATGTGGTATGGAAATAAAACTAGAATATAAGAGCATTTCTATTTTCAATTTTTAAAAAATTAAAATTTTGTTATTTTTAATTAAACTGATAAACATGATAAAGAATGAGCAGAATAAAATTATATTAAATGGCAATTTATAGGTTAGAAATTTTAATTACAATGAAATATGAATTTGCTACACTCTATGGTAGGTAGTCAGTGAACTTAAGGATAATTTCAGAGTTTTCTGTGGATGTTGTAAATAGATTTCCTTTCCTACAGCACTTATTACAGTAATTATCCTAATGTGTTTACTCTCCAATTTTTGTTACTTTGATCAAAATTTTTATGAGCCCTTTCTTTTCCTTTTATTGTTCAATTTTTCTTTACTAACATATATTACATAATATTTTACTCAATAAATAGTTTATTATAAATTAATTAAATAGCATTTATAAATGTGATCACAGCTTCACATATAAGATATTATATCATGATTTTAGCTATTTCATTATGTAAATGTTAGCTTCCAAATAATGAAATCCATTACAGTAATGTTATGATAGAAATAGATAGATGAGATAGGTGATAGATAGATAGATAGATAGAAGATAGATAGAAGATAGATAGATAGATAGATAGATAGATAGATAGATAGATAGATAGATATTTCATAGTTTGGGGGTAAGATTAGTTAATAAGTTTTTATTGTTATATTTTTTGACTATGTAGCATCTCATCTACTTTTTCAAAGTTCTCTATGTTTATTGTTCACACTAAACATTCAACTTCTCTATGTAAAAATGGTATCTACAGGAAACAATGGTTCAATTCACTATAAATTCACAAACAGCACTGACTCAGTAAAACTCCACATCAGACCTTTCCTCCCATTTTCTCATGAGAGAACTTCTAGTTTATGAATACAAGTCTAGGACACAATAAAAAGTAAGTTCAAGGACAACAGTACTGCGTTTCTGGGTTAATACACACTGAATTTGGGAAGCCATCTTTGCCCGAGTTCTCACCCTGTCTTCTGAAAAGCAGGCTTGCTTTTGCCCCACAGAAAACACTGCAGACTTCGTCTCAGGCTACATTTCTCTTCTATTTATGTACGGTTTGTCACAGGAGCTCTGTCCGATTTGTCCTACACAATTATTTCTCTTGGGAGTCAGCCCCACCTCCCCTCAGGCTTAAGGAGGACCCCCAACCAGAGGCTGTGAATGGACCCTAAGGTCCACTTTCTGACCTTGTCTCTACACTGTACATGACTGTTTAATTTCCTTTTTAAGACAAATTAATTGTTGCATGCTCTAATGAGACTGCAAAGGCTCCTGCTCCAATCTGGTAGCTGGGAAGAGGTTACCCAGAGGTTGTCCAGATTGATGGTTCCAGGGTGGGTGACCTAAAGATGAACTTTGACTAAACTTTGTTCTTTGTGCACTTGGCAGTCTGCACTTGGAAAGTGGTAATTGTGCACAAGAGATGGTTTAAAACTCCAGGCTAAGATTGTGTTTGGAGGTTAGCCTTTGGGAAAGGAAAGAGGAACTCTTGGCCAATATTTTCAAAGCCAGTGGTATCAATTGTTTTTCTAAGTGTTTTTTTTTCTTCTTTATTACATTCAACTTACATTCCAAAATAGAAAGCATTAGCCCAAATAGAACTGGATTTTTCTTTTCATTTCCTTTCATCTAGGCGCTATAAAAGTTAGATTAAATTGAACCCAATCTAATACAAGGCAAGTTATATATGTTCATAACTCAAGAATTTCAGTAAAATGCTTACAAATTTTCATTGGTTTCTGTAACCTATAGGCCATGAACTAAACCTACTTTAGTGGTTAGATACAATTTATGCCCGGTTTACATTGATACTGAAGAGAGCTACATTAAAAGTGATTAAACTGCAACCTAGGAGTACAAGAGTAAAACATGGAGATTCTTTCTAAAGTAATTATTTGGCAAGACACATATAGGAGGATTTTTTTCATTACTCATGTTTAAAAAAACAGAAATTCTAAAGTAACATATTTAGCCTTAATGTAGTCTGGCACTGGTACTCAGGGTGGACTCTGTGTGTTCCATAATAACATAGAAGTGTTTCTACTTAAAGTTACATGAATAAAAATACCAGTTTTACTTTATGTAACATGTGCCATATATTTCTATTGGCTAATTCATTAAATATGATATTGTCATAAATAATCATGATTAGAAATATTATCTTCTTATGAGAAAGGAGAAAATTAGCTTAGAAAGTGGCTCAAATTATTTTAATTAAACACCAGTCTTGAGCCAGCTAGTAAACAAGGAGTGGAGACAGAAGCATCATGAATTCAAAGCTAACTTGGTCTTTCCCTAGAGCTGAGTGATAGTTCAGTGGGTAAAGCGCTTGTCTTTTAAGTATGAAGACTTGAATTATATTCTCCAGGTCCCGTTCAGGGAAAACTTGGTGTAGGGCTATGCATATGTAGTTCCAGCAAGGGGGAGATGATACAGACAAGAGGATCCTGGGGCCTGAGGGTCAGCCAGCCTAGCCTACTGTACAAGCTCCAGCCAATGAAAGAACCAACAAAATGGATGACACCCAAAGAATCCCAGCTGAGGTTGCCCCCAGCCTTCATACACACTGGCACATGTGCAAATGCACAAACACACACACACACACACACACACACACTACAGAGAGAGAAAGACAGAGAGGGAGGAGGGAGGGAGAGAGAGACAGAGACAGAGAGACAGAGAGAGACAGAGAGGGAGGAGGGAGGGAGAGAGAGACAGAGATACAGAGAGAGACAGAGAGGGAGGAGGGAGGGAGAGAGAGACAGAGAGAGACAGAGAGGGAGGAGGGAGGGGGGAGAGAGAGAGACAGAGAGGGAGGAGGGAGGGAGGGAGGGAGGGAGAGAAAGAGAGAGAGACAGAGAGACAGAGAGGGAGGAGGGAGGGAGAGAGAGAAAGAGAGAGAGACAGAGAGGGAGGAGGGAGGGAGGGAGAGAGAGATAGAGAGAGAGAGAGAGAGAGAGAGAGAGAGAGAGAGAGATCAACATTTCTTACTTGCTGGCCCTCTTCAATTTTCTTCATTCCTTCTTCAGTTTTCAAAGTGACAAATACAGTCAAGGTGTCTCCTGACCTTCTTCAGAATCATAGCGGCATGTGCTGAAAACAATCCCTTCAGAGACTGCATGTGCTACTTTGACAAAGAGGTAGGAGAAGAGTTCACAAATAAATTGCATTTGACCAGACACACTGAAACTATAAGCTGTCATTATGACATTTGATGCATTCTTTATCAAATCTATTCTTTTAAAACTTCATACATGTATACAATAAAATATGACCATCTCTCATCCCTTCTGACTCCCTTGAATCTCCTGATCTCTCTCACTTAGGTGTCTGTTTCTTTTTGTTTTAACCCAGTAGATTCAATGAGTGCTGGTCATATGTCCATGCGTATAGGGCCAACCATTACATTGCAGAGCAGCCTACAAGTAGCCGCAATCTCAAAAAGAGAATGCTTCCTCATTCTCTGGCAGCTACCAACTACCAGTAACTCTCCAGTTATGAATCAGAGCCTTATAAGATCCTCTCCACTCAGAATGGAAGTTCCATTGGCTTGATCCAGTGGATATGCAGGGTAACCACAGTTGTTATGAGTTCCTGTGTATACCAATCATGCTATGTACAGACACAGCATCTTAAAGCATTCCTTCCTATCATCTAGCCTTTATAGTTTTTCCCACCCACTCTTCCACGATGTTCAGCACATTCTTGGAGACAGATAAAAGTAGACGTGAGAGAGTCTCAGTCTTGCCAGTCTCAAGAGGTGCTAAGAAAAAAGTGGAATGCTTCCTTATTTGAACTAGGACTTTCTTATGCATTAAATATCTATTTCCAGTTTTCTTTTTAATTAGTTTATTTACTTTACATCCTAATCACAGCTTTTTCTTCTTTCTTTCCTCCCAGTCCCACCTGCATGTCACCTCCCTTTATCAGGTAACCAGTTATCCTTCTGTCCTCCCTTTTTCCTCAGAAAAGGCTCCGAAAAAGGAAGGCCCCCTACAGATATCAACCCACCTTGGCATATCAAGTTTCAATAGGTCTAGGTGGATCTTCTCATATTTCAACTAGTCAAGGCAGCCCATTTAGAGGACAAAGGTCTAAAGGTGGGCAACAGAGTCAGATACAGCTCCTGTTCCCAGTGTTAGAAGTTTCACATGAAGACAAGGTACACAACTGTTTCATATGTTCATATGTTTCATATGTATGTATGTTTCATATAAGGGGTTAGGTCCATCCATGTATGGTCTCTATTTGGTGGTACAGTCTCTGTGGGCCCTTATGGAACCATGTTTCTTGATTATGTAATGTTTTCTTGTGTTGTCCTTGACCTCTCTGGCTCCTTCAATTCTTCCTCCCCATCTGTCATATAATAATGCCCCAAGATCTACCTAAGTTTTACTTGTGGGTCTCTGCCTCTGTTTCCATCAGCTGCTGGATGAAGTCTCTCAGACAACAGTTATGCTAGGTGCCTGTCTTGAAGTATAATAAAATATCATTAACAGTGCCAAGTGGACTTTCTTTCTCTCATAGCACGTGCCAGTGATTATTGGCCATTTCCTCAATTTCTGCTTCATTTTATCCTTGTACATCTTGTTGGCAGGAAAAATTGTGGGTCTAAGATTTTGTGGCTAGTTTGGTGTCGCAGTCCTCCCATTATCTCATTTGGGGAAAGGGTTTCTTCAATACCAATTTGACTGACTGAGTTTGACAGAGGTCAAGAAATGCCTCTTTCTAGCACATGGTCATCAATAAAACCAATCCATAGAATAAAATGATACTGTGTCTTAGTTAGGTTTGTTGTTGTGAAGAGACACCATGGCCAAGGCAACACTTATAAAGGAAAACATTTAATTGGGGCTGGCTTACAGTTTCAGAGGGTTAGTCCATTATCATCATGGTGGGAGGCATGGCGGCATCCAGGCAGACACAGTACTAAAAAAGGAGCTGAGAGTTCTACATTCTTGATCCACAGACAGCAAAGAAAAGACTGTCTCTGGACATAGTTTGAACATAGGAGACCTCAAACCCACCCCTAGAGTGACACACTTTTTCCACCAAGGCCACACCTACTCCAACAAGGCTACACCTCCAAATAGTGGGCTCCAGATGGACCAAGCATTCAAACACATGAATCTGTGGAGATCATACCTATTCAAACCACCACATGCTGTGAGAACTTGAAATTATATTATCCTTGGCAAGATGGAATGAAGCAAGGAAGATTAATGGAAACTTCAGTCTTCTATCTGTCCTTTCCTTCCTTTGACTTGTTCATTGAAACTCTAGGACTCAGGTTGGAAATTTATGCACCACCAAGCATAAAGTAACAGTCTTGGAAGCAGAACTCCAGTGGCGGTGTTCCTGAAGCACGACTTTCATCTGAAAAAGCAACTGAGAGAATAATCCATAGCATACTGGCCTAGTCTCCTCTGTGAGACTAGAGCCAACGGGGAAAGCTTGAGCAAAAAGAGCAGAAGCAGACTCTCTGATGAGCAAAGACCTCCTGAGTAACATTAGAAAGGAAGCAGGCAAAAGAAATGGGATAAAATAACCTTTTTAAATTGGAGAGGGATTATATCTGTTAAATAGAATGTCTTTCACAATTTTACATGAGGCCTCACCACCTCTTCTACAGCCATTTCAAATCACTCCAGGTGGTACCAACTTGACTCAGAGGCTAGAAATTGAGAGATCTCTGATCTTGTATTTATCACAGTTTATAATGCTGTGAGGAATGGCGCTGTGATTATCTGCTCTCTGTTGCTTTTTGTCGCTCACAGATTTGGTTCTTTCTCCTTCTTCTTTGGGAATTTATTCTAGTGGTGACATTCATTTTTAAGTGCCTGACTTCTTTTGGTAGGAATAAAGGATACAGTCCAACACACCTGCAGAACAGTATTGTGGACTTCAAAGGGGATAGGGAATTGACATTTTGAGAACTTTTATTACTGTAACTTGACTTTTACTACTTGTAACCACATGTCAAGATTTACAGACCCAGTGAGATACATCTGACTGAGTATAAACCTGAAAACATGAGTTCAAATCCTAGAACCATATGGTATATGGAAAGTATCAACTAAAAGCAAGTTGTCTACAGACCACCATATGTGTACTCTAGAATTTATGCATGCACCCACACACACCCAAACATACATATACACACAATACATAAAAAATGTAATTAAAACTAAAACTGTAACTGTCTCTATTCCCACACTTTCCATAGAAAGGGCTATAATCTCTGAGATTATCTCTACTGAGCACAGAGTTATTTCTTCTAAAACCATTTAGGGAGCAGAGCCACCAGTAAGGCTTAAACCACAAAACTAACAAAACACATCAGGCAAAGGGGAATTTCATTTCCTTCAATGACCAGTGTCACTGAGCACAGGTCACCAGTGTCGCTGAGCACAGGTCACCAGCAATTTGGTGCAAACTGTCTGGAATTAATTTCTTCATAACAAATAATTCTAGTAAAGTAGTGTTATAACATCAGTTCTTACAATATTTTCAGTTTATTCAAGGCTAAAATAGAAAAAAAAACTTTGACAGTCTAAGGTCT
The DNA here is from genome assembly GCF_021556685.1 of Rattus norvegicus. NCBI lineage: Eukaryota > Metazoa > Chordata > Mammalia > Rodentia > Muridae > Rattus > Rattus norvegicus. The sequence goes on along the minus strand of NC_141535.1, from coordinate 16,738,266 downwards.
CAATCTTACGATTATAGGAATCTACTCCACAAAGCATGTTTTTAAATTGTTAAGCTCAGTAAGTAACTTGGAGTTAGATGATCAAAATAATAAAAAAATTTGAAAACTAAGGAAATTTTCTTCTCTAAAATATGTTAGTCTATTAATCATGAAGGCAAGGAATTAATACTTGTTTTCTCAATATAAAATGTAAAGACTTTTCTTAAAAAGAGTTTGTTTTTGTTTTTTTATTTTATTTTCTCCCTTGTATTGAAAATAGATTTCCCCCCTCAGACAATATTTCCAAATTAGAGTTTCCCCCATCCACTCACTCCAACTCCTCCCTTTCTTTCCTCCCATCCTTTTCTGTATCTCATTACAAAAGTACAGGCTCCTAGAGAGAACAACCAAACATGACAAAATAAAACATAGTGAGTAAGCATAAACTATTATATCAAAATTGGACAAGACAGCCGAACAGGAGAATAACAGTCCTAAGAGCTGAAACAAAAGTCAGAAGCCACTATCTTTTACAGGCAGGATTCCCACAAAAACACTCAGCTAAGCCTAGAGGGATAACATACACACAGAGGACCTGGTGCAGCAACTTGTAGTTGCTGCTTCAGGCTCCGTGAGTTGAGTTCAAATGCACCTTGCTCAGATGATTCAGAGGACCTTGTTTTCCTCGTGTCTTCCATCCCCTCTGGACCTTGAAATCTTTCTGCCTCCTCTTTCGCAGGATTCCCTGAGCTCTGAGGGAAAGGATTTGATGGAGATCTCCCATGTAGACTCCCTCTAATAATGCCTCGCTTTGGGTCTCTGAATCGTCTCCCATCTGCTGCCAGACAAAACCTCTCAGATGATGACTGGACATAGCATTGATCTGTGCATACAGTTATGTGCATAATTATGACTTATAATTTCCAAGGGTCTATGGACATCTGTATTATCACGCTCGCTCTTCTTTTCAGGTCTTTGTGCTGAATGAATACTTTGGATCTTTTTTGCTCTTCCTGTTTATGTCAGGCAGCTGTCCTTTATAGTATTTCTAGCACTGCTGAGGTGTGAAGTAACCAGAAGACAACCATGTGCAAGCTATTTATTAGAACTAGGAAAAACTCAGAACTACTCAAGCAAAATTAATCAGAAGGGATGTAATATGCCCACCTTACCATTTATATGAAAGTCAGATAATATCAATTAGCATTTATCAAATAAGAACGGGCAGGTGAGGGTGACAGCATTTTACTTGCAGGAATATAAAATGATGAATGACTCGTTCATGAAATATCTTACATCAACACTTCCCGAGTGTTCACAGTATGTGCTTAAGCAACCTCAAACATCTAAGCAAGTCAAAAAACAGTGTGGAGCCGCAGTTGGGTAGACATGAGCCCAAACACCAAGTCAGAGTCGTAATCTTGTAACTGCTCATGCCCAAGAAACAAACATTAGTAAAATGTTGACCTGGATTCCATTTAGTTTATTTTCAAGACCAAAACTGATTTCTGGGTATATGTATCAGCCTTTCCCTAGACCTCTCTGTAGTTATGTCCCCACTTTCAAGACAGCTGGCATTATAGAGGGGAGAAAAAAGAAGTCTGCAGTTTGCTGATGTGAAAAGAGTAAGATTAGGGACACTCTTGGGCCAGTACTTTTCCCATGATGTTAAACTGTCTTTTGAAATATCAAACTGACAGAAATATATTGCAGCTCTATATTAGAAGAAAAGATATCCCACCAGCTGCTCATCAGATCTCCTGAGGTCTCTAGAGGCTATCATGGTCTTACACAAACACCCAGTAGTTTTAATTTCCGAAGACACAGATCTCACTCACGGGCCTCATCTTCCTTCCTGGAAAATCCAGCTTCCTTCAGGGAAAAGGAAGCATCCTTGACTTTCTAGTCTCTGGCATCATCTGGTCTGAACCCACTGAGTAAGCTCAAATTGTCCGAATTATTTGAATATTCAGTGTGTCTGTATGAGGACAGAGTTATGACTACAGAATGAAGTGTGGAAAGCAAATCCAAGTGTTGCAATTTGATTAGTTTAGGTTGTGTCCATAAATCTGAATCCTTTGTTTCCTCTTCTCATTCCATTAAAATATATAATTACCTGTATTAAATGACAATAAAATTGATTTTATATGAGATTATTTAATTCAGCTACAGTTTAAGTTTTTGTGAGTTCTTAAATGTATGTGCATGAAATAGCCACAGCTTTACTCTTAAGTTGTACTTCTCTACACCGGCAACTTAACACTGCCCCTGACACACAACTCATAGCAGAGGGAGGGACAGGATACGGAGACTCTACTGCACTAGGTGAATGACAAAGTGTACTCAAATATACAATGATGCATAGGAATCAAACACTATTAATGAAATATACTGAGAGACAGTAAAGGAAAACATTTGGTGACAAGGATACACATGCCTTCAATAGAAGTATATGGAGAAAATTGGTAACATAATGTTGTTCAATGCCAATTTTAGCCAGAGAGTTTTAAGGAGTTTTGAGGGAGATGGGTGGGAAAAGAGAAATCAAAGGAAACATCTGAGAAAAAAATCAATTTAATGAAAATATAACTGGTTTAATGTTCTGAAACATGTGTATCTTTTAATTATTGATGGTTGCATGAAAGAATTCAGTACATATTTAACTCTATTTCTAAAAACTATATAAGGCATAAAATGTGGTATATCAATATACAATTTAATTCAAAGTGTTTCTATATATATATATTCAATTGCACTACAAAAACATGGAAGTGTATTAATTTGAGTAAATTAAATAAGAAATATTGTATACATATATGCATACAAATTTATTTTAAAGAACATTACAAATTTGGAGAAAGTTATCCAGACTCTAAACACAACTTTGGGTTTGCGTTTTGTTTGCTTGCTTGTTTTGTTTTTGAGTTTTTGTTGTTGTTGTTGTTGTTGTTGTTGTTGTTATTGATGATGATGATGATGATGATGATGATGATGATGATGATGTTAATACAAGGTCTACCTGCATAGCTATGGTTGACCTGGAACTCACCATGTATACCAGGATGGTATTGACATCACTGAGATCCACCTCCTCTACCTCCTGAGTGCTGAGTTTAAGTGCTTGTGATGCCATGTCTATCATAATAATAGCATTTTAATCGAGCTACCACAAACACAAAGTTGAAAAATTCTGGCCATAACCTGATTTAAATGTAATACTCAGCATTAAAAACTTGTTACAATTTTATAAATGGATGGGTCAAAAATAAAATATTTAATACAAATCTCATTCAATTTAATTTTTATATTAGTTTGATAAAGTCACCATAATCAAGAGCTACAGTCTTGAGCATTCAAACAGGGCAAATGTGTTCTTACCGAGTATGGAGGGTCAAAGCCCAGCACTAAGGCCTGGTAAGGTTGAAGGAGAGGTGTTTCTACTGGCCTCTAATGTTTCCTGGTGATCATTAGCATTCTTTGACTTTGACATTCTCCAAATTCAATTTCCATAATCACATGACATTACTTCATGCAAATGCCTACCACCCAAGCTTGTCAATTTTGTCAGACAAGTAGAACTATATTGGATTTGATGCTATCCCAATATATGATGTTCCAAGCCAGACTGGGATATATGAGACCTTTCTTCAAAAACCCAAAACACAGAAGACAGGAAGGTAAGTAGAGATGAAGGGGGGAAATCAATAGAAATCATTTTAATTATCTGATGTAACTGAATTACCTCTATAAACACTGTACTTTCAAATCAGGTCACATAAGAAAATACTAAGTGTTAGTACTGCATGTATAAATTTTGGGTCAAGAAGACACATAATTGTTGAAAACTACAAAGTGTTAGTCAAAGAACTCTCTACATCTGGAAGACACTGAGTTCACAGCCTGTATGACTCAACAGAAACATGACTGTACAGCAGTCACAAAAGCTATAGAACACTTCATGTGTGTGATATAAAACTTATATATATATATAATTTTATTAAAAGAAATAGAATAGTCAAAATAATGTTGAAAAAAGTAAAAGGAATCATACCACCAAATATTAAGAATTATAAGAAAACTATAATAATTATCTATAAATGAGTGATGGAATGGATACTTAGAAAATAAAACAAAATAGAGAATGCAGAAATCAACCTACACATACTTTTCCCAATTAAATTTTTATTTAAAAATAAAAAGATGACTCCAGGAATAATAAACAATATTTTCAACAGTTGGTGTTGGAATAAATGAATATTCATCTTCCAAAGATGAATCTCAACCTAAATGACACGTCTTCTGTAAAAATTAATTCAAAATGAATCACAGATCTAAATGTCTAATTTAAAATTATAAAACATTGAGAAAAAACAGGGGAGAAATATTTTGTGATCTGACATTAGTGAAGGAGTTCTTTATATCAAACCAAAGGATCAGTTCATGAAAGAAAAAATGATAAATGGAATTTATCGGAATTTAAAATGATTACTCTTCAAAAACTTTTTTTTAAAAAGTAACAAGAAAGAAGAGGCAAGGTATGGGCACTGAAAAAAATTGTCACATATCTAGAAAAAAACCTGTATCCTGAATGTATTCTAAAAACTTAAACATAGTTTTTAATTTTTTTAAATCCTCTGAGGATTCCATATGATGTGTTGCCCCAATTTCCCATCAAACCCCACAGGTCCACCCTGTGCCCCCCAAAACTTCTCATTCTTTTTTATTAAAAACCCCTTGACTGAATCCAATTTGTGTTGCCACTGTACTCCTGAATTAGGAAATATTAAGACTCTCTAAGACTTTCTGACTTCTTCCTGCTGTTACACCGTCTATTTAGTTGGGAAATCTTCAGGATGATGCTTGGCCTCATGTTCTTAAGATTTCTAACTTGGTGGTTCATGACTTACACAGCTACAGTGAGTGCTAACTGTACGTTAGGTCATGTTTACTCATTCACTGTGACACTGGAAATATACCCCATTATTTCTATTCCTTCCGGAAGTGCTATTAGCCACAGACTGCCTCTGCTCATCCTTTTTCTCTTAATTTTTTAAAAATATTACTTCCAGTTGTGTTACTCTCACGACTGCTCTCCGGGTTCATTTCCTCAACCTGTCATGTGCTCTATCTGTTATCCTTAACTGGGTATGATCTATTATTTAAGACTTTTAACAAGTTTTTTTAATTTCAATTACTTTCTAACTTCTACAGAATGGATTTTATCTTTCAATTGCATTTGATCTTTTTATTATAACTTTTCCCTTCATTCTTTGTTTTATATTTTGTTGTTCATGAACATATTTTCTAGTGTCTAACTACTCTAATGAATTCTTCTGATATACCCACTGCCTGTTAGTTTTCCCTGTTTCTCTCTTTGAGTGAATTATTTCTTAAAGTGGTAGTTTTAATGAAATGCCCTCAATAGGCTCCACTTGGTCCATTTGGTGATTCTCTTTGGGCAGTTATAAGAGAAATGTGATGGGCTCTTGTAGTCCTGAGTGTGACAAACACAAGCCCAAGCACAAAGAACATGGCACTGGCAGGTTTTCCCTTTCCCTTCCCTCTCCTTTGCTACACTTAGATGACGTTCCTAAATCTAGGCACAAAGCTCTAGTCCTTAGTTGGCCATTTTATTATGCCTGACTCTTCCTGACACTAATCACCAAGGTCCAACTATTAAAACATCAAAGTCCAACAATCAAAATTCATTACTTTGACTAACCTAATTAACATACCCAATCAGAATTTACCAACCATCCTAACTCATTCTAACATAAACCTTCCCTTTTTCCCTCCTGAAATGAACACTTGCAAAGTCTTTGCTGTCATTTTTTTTTTTTTGGCCTATTGAGATTCAGACACCTTGTCTCTCTGCCTTGTTTTAATAAAGAATCTCTTTGCACTTGATTTGCAATTGGTAATTGGTGCTTGGGTGTGGTTTGTGCATAACCTAGGATCCAGAGGTGAGAACCTTGAGGTACCCAGGTCCCTCTAATATAGCCTCACTGGAAGAAGCTTCTCATTGAAGGCAGGCTTTGAGAGCTTAAAGACATGAGTCTTCCAGTTTGCTCTTACTGCTTCATACTTTCTGGTTCACAATGTGAACTCCCACCACAACACATTCCTCTTTGGAACTGCATTTAATTCATTTAATTTAATATAATTTAATATAATTCATAGAGCAATAAAAAAGTGTGTAATATAATTTGTTACTTTTATTTATATCATGAGCTTCTCTTCAGCAAAGCTTTGACCTTAGGAATTGCAACTCAGTATATGCAATATCCTCTAAACAAAGTTTATTTTCTTCCGTTAGGTATCACTTCAAACAGTATCACTGGTTACTCCATAATTTCCCATTTGGAAATTTAGCTTTTCATAATTCCTTGAACCTCTAGTTATAGTTACACATGCTGAGGTGAGGGAAGCAGGACCAAACAAAAGAAAATGATTAATCTTTTTTTATTCCTACTTTCAACATCAAGAAGCCTAACTTTCAGTATGCTTCCAGAGACATGTCCAAACCCTAAATTGAGGCCTTCATTTGAGCATTGGAAATTGAGCCTTTACGTTGTCATGAGTTGTGATATCAACAATCACAAATTTGTCACCCATCCTTAACCCCAGGAGTAATGGATTCTACACATATCCACTGGTTGCTTGTTTGCCTGTGAGTTCAGCCTTACCTTTAAATGGAAGTCAATTATGTTTTACTTTCCTGCACTTACATCTTTTCTAGTTTGCCCTTTGTTTTTATTCTAGCTAATTTGTCACTAGGGTATAGAAAATATCATCCTGAGTGAGGTAACCCAATCACAAAAAAACACCACACATGGTATGCATTCACTGATCAGTGGATATTAGTCCAGAAGCTTGGATTACCCAAGATACCATCCACAGACCACATGAAGCTCAAGAAGAAAGCCGACCAAAATCCGTACATAGAAGGGGGAACAAGCATAATCATAGGAGGAAATATGGAGACAAAGTTTGGATCAGAGACTGAAGGAAAGACCATCCAGAGACTGCCCTGCCTGGGGATCCAGCTCAAAAACAGCCAACAGACAATATTGCTGATGCCAAAAAGTGCTTGCTGACAGGAGCCTGACATAGCTGTTTCCTGAGAAGCTCTGCAAGAGCCTTATTAATAAAGAGGCAGATACTAGCAGTCAACCATTGAACTGAGCACAGGGTACCCACTGGAGGAGCTAGAGAAAGCACTGAAGGAACTGAAGGGGTCTGCAACCCCATAAGAACAACAACGACCAACCAACCAGAGCTTCCAGGGACTAAACAATCATCCAAAGAATACACATGGACAGCCCCTTGACTCCAGATGCATATGTAGCAGAGGATGGCCTTGTTAGGCACCAATGGAAAAAGAAGCCCTTGGTCCTGCCAAGGCTCAATGCCCCGGTGTAGGGAAATGTCAGGGTGGAGAGACAGAAAGGGGTAGGTAGATGGATGGGGGAACACATTCATAGAAGAACGGGAGCTGGGATATGGGGCTTATGGATGGGAAACTGAGAAAGGGGATAACATTTGAAATGTAAATTGAAAAATATCTAATAAAATATGTGGCCCCTAAAATATAAACAGAAGAGACTAATCCTCATTTCACCAAGTCATTGAACCTTTTCTCTCCTTTACTTATTTGCAAAATGCATGTGACAATCCGATCTGTTCTGTTGGGTTATGAGATTAGATTAATTAATACCTATCAAGTGCTCATAACAGTATTTTGACATTTAATAAACACTGAATTTAATAAACAAAGCATTTGTGTGTGAAAATGAAAGTAAATAAGAAAACACCGGGAGCCTATGGATATTAATGTACATATTTAAAATAAGAAAATTCCACTTTTCTTTGAAAGATGAGTAAAGGATGAGTAAGAACCACAGGTATCTTTCTTTAAAATTTTTGGGTTAGTATGTGTGAAGGTGGACAGCAATATCCACTGAGTCCAGTTTCTATCCCTCAGTTTATCTCTTTTCCTGTCATCCTCGTTCAACCTGTTGTTCATATGTCTCACAATCATCTAAGCAAAAAAATTGTGTATGGCAACTAAAATATTACCATGTCTCACCATTTACCATTTAGAGAAGCTTTTATGGTGTTCATAGAAAACACAAATCTCTAAAGAAAATTAGCCCATTAAAGGTTTAAAGAGATTTGCTTTTATTATCTCTCTTCTAACTCCCCTGGAACAGCATGTTGGAGTACTGGTTCTTCGTCATTCATCGGCCACCACCAGTCTAGTAGAAGGCAACTTCAAGAAGAAGATACACAGGTTCCAAGATGTCTCAAGTCCTTCTTATAAATATGTTAAGCTTATACCTACACTTCTCCTTTAATTTGAAAGAATTTCTAAGTCTTGTGTTTTCACTTCTTGTTCTAGTTAAGAAATTCTCAGTCATCTTCCTCCAGGCTTTGTGAATCTTTATTCTCCCATAAAATGTTTTAAAAATTGCTTCCATAAACATTCCCTAGAAATATGGAGAAATGGCTAGACTTGAGGTAATGCCTATCTGATCTTTAATGATTTAATGTCAAAGGAACAAAGGAAAAAATGTAAAAGAAATTCACAACACTGATCCATGATCAGCTAAGGAAGCTCAGCCAATGCACACAGGAGTGGAAATAGGAGAGACTGTGAGAAGTGAACACAGGCGTGAATCCTATGAACTCAGGACCAAAATGAGAGACTATATCCCAAAATCAGATGTTTTAAGTCCTGCTGACTTGGGATACTTTTTAAATAATGCAATGCTTGGGTTAGTCTGGACACTGGTGTCTGGAACAAGGAGAGAACCAAGGTGTTGTAAAGTTCCTGAGAATTCTATGCTTGCTGCTCAGAACATGAGCATTCCATGTCATGGATGTTCATGTGTATTTCATGTCATATAAGAATTAAGACAGGTAATAACTATAACTGAGTAAAATTTTTTCTTTCATTAGTACCAGAGAGACAAAGTAAATATTACTGTCCTGGAATGCACAATAATAAGCATGAATCACCTCTTACTTGAGATATTTTATTTAATAAGAAAGAGTAATGTGTTATTGTTCTGATGGTACTGCAAATGATTATAAAAGTTACCCATGGGGATCCGGTAGATAAGAGCACTGGAGCTGCAGGTCCCCTGCGCCCAAGACACGACCAGAACGTGAAGGGACCGACCGGATCAACAGTTCTCTGCACCCAAATCCCGTGGGAGGCAGAGTTAAATCTTCAGAGAGGCAGACATGCCTGGGAAGCCAGAAAAGACTACACTCTGCCAACATTTCTGACTCCAGAGGAAAACACCAAACGCCATCTGGGACCCTGGTGCACAGGGGCTCCCGGAAAGGGCAGTGAAGGTCCTGCTGGTTGCTGCCCTCACAGAGAGCTCATAAGCAACATCCCATGGGCAAACATGAGCCTCGGGACCACAGGTAAGAACAACGTTTCTGCTCCAAGTGACCTGCCTGGTGAACTCAAGACACAGGCCCGCAGAAACAGCTGAAGACCTGTAGATAGGAAAAACTACACGCCTGAAAAGAGAGCACTCTGTTCCCATAACTGGCTGAAAGAAAACAGGAAAACAGGTCTACAGCACTCCTGACACACAGGTCTATAGGAGAGTCTAGCCACTGTCAGAAATAGCAGAACAAAGTAACACTAGAAATAATCTGATGGCAACAGGCAAGTGCAAGAACCCAAGCAAAAGAAACCAAGACTATATGGCATCATCAGAGCCCAATTCTCCCACCAAAGCAAACACTGAATATCCAAACACACCAGAAAAACAAGATCTAGATTTAAAATCATATTTGATCATGATGCTGGAGGACTTCAAGAAAAACATGAAGAACTCCCTTAGAGAAACTCAGGAAAACATGAATAAACAAGTAGAAGCTTATAGAGAAGAATCACAAAAATCCCTGAAAGAATTCCAGGAAAACACAATCAAACAGTTGAAGGAATTAAAAATGGAAATAGAAGCAATCAAGAAAGAACACAGGGAAACAACCCTGGATATAGAAAAACAAAGGAAGAGACAAAGAGCCTTAGATATAAGCATCACCAACAGAGTGCAAGAGATAGAAAAGAGAATCTCAGGAACAGAAGATTTCACAGACATCATCGACACAACTGTCAAAGATAATGTAAAACAGAAAAGGCTACTTGTCCAAAACATACAGGAAATCCAGGACTCAATGAGAAGACCAAACCTAAGGATAATAGGTATAGAACAGAGTGAAGACTCCCAGCTCAAAGGACCAGTAAATGTCTTCAACGAAATCATAGAAGAAAACTTCCCTAACCTAAAGAAAGAGATACCCATAAGCATACAAGAAGCCTACAGAACTCCAAATAGATTGGACCAGAAAAGAAACTCCTGCCGTCACATAATAGTCAAAATAACAAATTCAAAAGATAAAGAAAGAATATTAAAAGCAGTAAGGGAAAAAGGTCAAGTAACATATAAGGGCAGAACTATCAGAATCACACCAGACTTCTAGCCAGAGACTATGAAAGCCAGAAGATCCTGGACAGATGTCATACAGACCCTAAGAGAACACAAATGCCAGCCCAGGTTACTGTATCCTGCAAAACTCTCATAGATGGAGCAACCAAGATATTCCATGACAAAACCAAATTTACACAATATCTTTCTACAAAATCCAGCCCTACAAAGGATAATAAATGGGAAAGCCCAACAAAAGGAGGCAAGCTACACCCTAGAAAAAGGAAGAAACTAATTGTCTTGGCAACAAAACAAAGAGAAGAAAAGCACACAAACATAACCACACATCCAAATATGAATATAACAGAAAGCAATAATCAGTATTCCTTAATATCTCTCAACATCAGTGGTCTCAACTCCCCAATAAAAAGACATAGATTAGGACCCTGCATTCTGCTGCCTACAGGAAACACACCTCAGAGACAAAGACAGACACTACCTCAGCGTGAAAGGCTGGAAAACAAATTTCCAAGCAAATGGTCAGAAGAAGCAAGCTGGAGTAGCCATTCTAATATCAAATAAAATCAATTTTCAACTAAAAGTCATCAAAAAAGATAAGGAAGGACACTTCATATTCATCAAAGGAAAAATCTACCAAGATGAACTCTCAATCCTAAATACCTATGCTCCAAATACAAGGGCACCTACATACGTAAAAGAAACCTTACTAAAGCTCAAAACACACATTGCACCTCACACAATAATAGTAGGAGATTTCAACACCTCACTCTCATCAGTTGACAGGTTATGGAAACAGAAATTAAACAGAGACTTAGACAGACTAAGAGAAGTCATGAATCAAATGGACCTAACAGATATTTACAGAACATTCTATCCTAAAGCAAAAGGATAAACATTCTTCTCAGCACCTCATGGTACTTTCTCCAAAATTAACCATATAATTGGTCCAAAAACAGGCCTCAACAGATACAGAAAGATAGAAATAATCCCATGTCTCCTATCAGATCACCACAGGCTAAAGCTGGTCTTCAATAACAATAAAGGAAGAACGCCCACATATACATGGAAGTTGAACAATGCTCTATTCAACGATAAGCTGGTCAGGAAAGAAATAAAGAAAGAAATTAAAGACTTTTTAGAATTTAATGAAAATGAAGGTACAACATACCCAAAGTTATGGGACACAATGAAAGCTGTACTAAGAGGAAAACTCATAGCGCTGAGTGCCTGCAGAAAGAAACAGGAGAGAATATATTTCAGCAACTTGACAGCACACCTGAAAGCTCTAGAACAAAAGAAGCAAATACACCCAGGAGGAGTAGAAGGCAGAAAATAATCAAACTCACAACTGAAATCAACCAAGTATAAACAAAAAAGACGATAGAAAGAATCAACAGAACAAAAAGTTGGTTCTATGAGAAAATCAACAATATAGATAAATCCTTAGCTAGATTAACAAGAGAACGAAGAGAGTGTATCCAAATAAACAAAATCAGAAATGAAAAGGCAGACATAACTACAGAATTAGAGGAAATTCAAAATATCATCAGATCTTACCACAAAAGCCCATATTCAACAAAACTTGAAAATCTGCAGGAAATGGACAATTTCCTAGACAGATACCAGGTACCGAAGTTAAATCAGGAACAGATAAACCATCTAAACAACCCCATAACTCCTAAGGAAATAGAAGCAGTCATTAAAGGTCTCCCAACCAAAGAGAGCCCAGGTCCAGACAGATTTAGTGCAGAATTCTATCAGACCTTCATAGAAGACCTCATACCAATACTATCCAAACTATTCCACAAAATTGAAACAGATGGAGGACTACCGATTTCCTTCTATGAAGCCACAATTACTCTTACACCTAAACCACACAAAGACCCAACAAAGAAAGAGAACTTCAGACCAATTTCCCTTATGAATATCGATGCAAAAATGCTCAATAAAATTCTGGCAAACCGAATCCAAGAGCACATCAAAACAATCATCCACCATGATCAAGTAGGCTTCATCCCAGGCATGCAGGGATGGTTTAATATACAGAAAACCATCAATGTGATCCATTATATAAACAAACTGACAGAACAAAACCACATGATCATTTCATTAGATGCTGACAAAGCATTTGGCAAAATTCAACACCCCTTCATGATAAAAGTCTTGGAAAGAATAGGAATTCAAGGCCCATACCTAAACATAGTAAAAAGCCATATACAGCAAACCAGTCGCTAACATGAAACAAAATGGAGAGAAACTTGAAGAAATCCCACTAAAATCAGGGACTAGAAAAGGCTGCCCACTCTCTCCATCCTTATTCAATATAGTTCTTGAAGTTCTAGCCAGAGCAATCAGACAACAAACGGAGATCAAGGGGATACAGATTGGAAAAGAAAAGTCAAAATATCACTATTTGCAGATGATATGATAGTATATTTAAGTGATCCCAAAACTTCCACCAGATAACTACTAAAGCTGATAAACAACTTCAGCAAAGTGGCTGGGTATAAAATTAACTCAAATAAATCAGTAGCCTTCCTCTACACAAAAGAGAAACAAGTCGAGAAAGAAATTAGGGAAAGACACCCTTCATAATAGACCCAATTAATATAAAGTACCTCGGTGTGACTTTAACCAAGCAAGTAAAAGATCTGTACAATAAGAACTTCAAGCCTCTGAAGAAAGAAATTGAAGAAGACCTCAGAAGATGGAAAGATCTCCCATGCTCATGGATTGGCAGGATTAATACAGTAAAAATGTCCATTTTACCAAAAGCGATCTACAGATTCAATGCAATCCCCATCAAAATACCAATCCAATTCTTCAAACACTTAGACAGAACAGTTTGCAAATTCATCTGGAATAACAAAAAACCCAGGATAGCTAAAGTTATCCTCAACAATAAAAGTACTTCAGGGGGAATCACATTCCCTGAACTCAAGCAGTATTACAGAGCAATAGTGATAAAAATCTGCATGGTATTGGTACAGAGACAGACAGATAGACGAATGGAATAGAATTGAAGACGCAGAAATGAACCCATACACCTATGGGCACTTAATTTTTGACAAAGGATCCAAAACTATCCAATGGAAAAAAAGATAGCATTTTCAGCAAATGGTGCTGGTTCAACTGGAGGGCAACATGTAGAAGAATGCAGATCGATCCATCCTTATCACCCTGTACAAAGCTTAAGTCTAAGTGGATCAAGGACCTCCACATCAAACCAGACACACTCAAACTAATAGAAGAAAAACTAGGGAAGCATCTGGAACACATGGGCACTGGAAAAAATTTCCTGAACAAAACACCAATGGCTTATGCTCTAATATCAAGAATCGACAAATGGGATCTCATAAAACTGCAAAGCTTCTGTAAGGCAAAGGACACTGTGGTTAGGACAAAACGGCAACCAACAGATTGGGAAAAGATCTTTACCAATCCTACAACAGATAGAGGCCTTATATCCAAAATATACAAAGAACTCAAGAAGTTAGACCGCAGGGAAACAAATAACCCTATTAAAAAATGGGGTTCAGAGCTAAACAAAGAATTCACAGCTGAGGAATGCCGAATGGCTGAGAAACACCTAAAGAAATGTTCAACATCTTTAGTCATAAGGGAAATGCAAATCAAAACAACCCTGAGATTTCACCTCACTCCAGTGAGAATGGCTAAGATCAAAAACTCAGGTGACAGCAGATGCTGGCGAGGATGTGGAGAAAGAGGAACATTCCTCCACTGTTGCTGGGATTGCAGACTGGTAAAACCATTCTGGAAATCAGTCTGGAGATTCCTCAGAAAATTGGACATTGAACTGCCTGAGGATCCAGCTATACCTCTCTTGGGCATATACCCAAAAGATGCTTCAACATATAAAAGAGACACGTGCTCCACTATGTTCATCGCAGCCTTATTTATAATAGCCAGAAACTGGAAAGAACCCAGATGCCCTTCAACAGAGGAATGGATACAGAAAATGTGGTACATCTACACAATGGAATATTACTCAGCTATCAAAAACAACGAGTTTATGAAATTCATAGGCAAATGGTTGGAACTGGAAAATATCATCCTGAGTGAGCTAACCCAATCACAGAAAGACATACATGGTATGCACTCATTGATAAGTGGCTATTAGCCCAAATGCTTGAATTACCCTAGATCCCTAGAACAAACGAAACTCAAGACGGATGATCAAAATGTGAATGCTTCACTCCTTCTTTAAATGAGGAAAAAGAATACCCTTGGCAGGGAAGGGAGAGGCAAAGATTAAAACAGAGACTGAAGGAACACCCATTCAGAGCCTGCCCCACATGTGGCCCATACATATACAGCCACCCAATTAGACAAGATGGATGAAGCAAAGAACTGCAGACCGACAGGAGCAGGATGTAGATCGCTCCTGAGAGACACAGCCGGAATACAGCAAATACAGAGGCGAATGCCAGCAGCAAACCACTGAACTGAGAATAGGTCCCCCGTTGAAGGAATCAGAGAAAGAACTGGAAGAGCTTGAAGGGGCTCGAGACCCCAAAAGTACAACAATGTCAAGCAACCAGAGCTTCCAGGGACTAAGCCACTACCTAAAGACTATACATGGACTGACCCTGGACTCTGACCCCATAGGTAGCAATGAATATTCTAGTAAGAGCACCAGTGGAAGGGGAAGCCCTGGGTCCTGCTAAGACTGAACCCCCAGTGAACTAGACTATGGGGGGAGGGCGGCAATGGGGGGAGGGTTGGGAGGGGAACACCCATAAGGAAGGGGAGGGGGGAGGGGGATGTTTGCCCGGAAACCGGGAAAGGGAATAACACTTGAAATGTATATAAAAAATACTCAAGTTAATAAAAAAAAAAGATTAAATGCAAAAAATTAAAAAAAAACTGCAAAGCTTCTGTAAGGCAAAAGACACTGTGGTTAGGACAAAACGGCAACCAACAGATTGGGAAAAGATCTTTATCAATCCTACAACAGATAGAGGCCTTATATCCAAAATATACAAAGAACTCAAGAAGTTAGACCGCAGGGAGACAAATAACCCTATTAAAAAACGGGGTTCAGAGCTAAACAAACAATTCACAGCTGAGGAATGCCGAATGGCTGAGAAACACCTAAAGAAATGTTCAACATCTTTAGTCATAAGGGAAATGCAAATCAAAACAACCCTGAGATTTCACCTCACACCAGTGAGAATGGCTAAGATCAAAAACTCAGGTGACAGCAAATGCTGGCGAGGATGCGGAGAAAGAGGAACACTCCTCCATTGTTGGTGGGATTGCAGACTGGTACAACCATTCTGGAAATCAGACTGGAGGTTTCTCAGAAAATTGGACATTGAACTACCTAAGGACCCAGCTATATATCCAAAAGATGCTTCAACATATAACAAAGACATATGCTCCACTCTGTTCATAGCAGCCTTATTTATAATAGCCAGAAGCTGGAAAGAACCCAGATGCCCTTCAACAGAGGAATGGATACAGAAAATGTGGTACATCTACACAATGGAATATTACTCAGCTATCAAAAACAATGACTTTATGAAATTCATAGGCAAATGGTTGGAACTGGAAAATATCATCCTGAGTGAGCTAACCCAATCACAGAAAGACATACATGGTATGCACTCTTTGATAGTGGCTATTAGCCCAAATGCTTGAATTACCCTAGATGCCTAAAACAAATGAAACTCAAGGCGGATGATCAAAATGTGAATGCTTCACTCCTTCTTTAAAAGGGGAACAAGAATACCGTTGGCAGGGAATAGAGAGGCAAAGATTAAAACAGACACAGAAGGAACACCCATTCAGAGCCTGCCCCACATGTGGCCCATACATATACAGCCATCCAATTAGACAAGATGGATGAAGCGAAGAAGTGCAGGCCAACAGGAGCCGGATGTACATTGCTCCTGAGAGACACAGCCAGAATACAGCAAATACAGAGGCGAATGCCAGCAGCAAACCACTGAACTGAGAACGGGACCCCCGTTGAAGGAATCAGAGAAAGAACTCGAAGAGCTTGAAGGGGCTCGAGACCCTATATGAACAACAGTGCCAACCAACCGGAGCTTCCAGTGACTAAGCTACTACCCAAAGACCCTGGGCTCCAACCTCATAGGTAGCAATGAATAGCCTAGTAAGAGCACCAGTGGAAGGGGAAGCCCTTGGTCCTGCTAAGACTGAACCCCCAGTGAACGTGATTGTTGGGGGGAGGGCGGTAATGGGAGGAGGATGGGTAGGAGGACACCCATAAAGAAGAGGAGTGGGAGGGGTTAGTGGGATGTTGGCCCGGAAACCAGGAAAGGTAATAACATTTGAAATGTAAATAAGAAATACTCAAGAAAAAAAAATGTTACCCATGAAAAGAATGCAAAAAATTATTCACTATTTGTTCAAAATTTCTTGAATTATACAAACATTATCTAAGGTGTATTTATTTCTCTGGATGACTGGAGTGATAATCTTCAATTTTTGTCTGTTTTATTGGTGTGGATTCTGAGAAAGTGCCTTTCTATGTAGCAAAGAAGGCCTCAAACTTTCAAATCTTTGAGAATCAAACTCAGTTTTCATTTCTGAGATGGTGTTTCCCTAAGTATCTCAGAATTGACTTCCAACTTGTAAATATTTCTAAACCAGCCTCCCAAAGAGTTAGAGCCTCCAATTTTTTAACTCATACCCTGTCGCTAATATTGTTTACATTTTATTTTTCTGAGCATGTTTATAGACACATGAAAATCAGAAGACAACTTTGGGGAATTAGATTTTGTCCTCCACCATACGGTTTCTGGGAATTTAACACAGAACATCAGGCATGGCAGTGAGTGCCTCTACTCACTAAACCATCTTGACCAACCACAGT
The DNA here is from genome assembly GCF_021556685.1 of Rattus norvegicus. Taxonomy (NCBI): domain Eukaryota; kingdom Metazoa; phylum Chordata; class Mammalia; order Rodentia; family Muridae; genus Rattus; species Rattus norvegicus. Next base: position 16,720,947 of record NC_141535.1, on the reverse strand, counting down.
CACAAATTTTGTTAAGTCCAGCACTATACAGATGTTCATTAAATAATTACATTTATAAGGATTGTTGGTTATTTTGGTTGATGCTTTGTAATACATTCTTGTGTAGACCAGGACTACCGTGAATTCTTGATCCTCCTGCCCCTACCTCACAAGTACTTTGATTATAGTTGTGTACTGCCACAGTAAGATTACTTATATTTATTAATTTATATGTATATAAAAGTATTATTTGATATATTTATTATGTCTTGTATTAACTGAAATGTTTTTGGTATTTTAATAATGGGCTTTCAAGACAGCCCTGGCCAACCTGGAATTCACAATGTAGATAAGGCTGGCCTCAAACCCTCAGAGATCTACCTGCTTCTGCCTCCCGCATGCTGGGATTAAAAATGTAAGCCATCACCCCTGACCAACTGCATTTCAAAGTACAAAATTTACTCGGAAATTTCACACAGAACAAGTACTAATCACCTCAATACTTCCAATGTGTTTTCTGTCTATCTTCTTGTCATTGCTTAAGTTTGTTAAGTGTCAGATAGAGAAACCTACAACACAGGAAAATAATTATCAAATTTTTCATTTACTTATGCATGTATCATCAACACAAGTTTTGATTTCTGTTGGTTTGCTTATTGGTTTATTTCATGCCAGATATTTTGACCCTTCCTATGCACTTGGTGAATCATTTCCTTAAGAGAAACAGCAATTTCTTCATGCAAAGATTAGCTGTAATAAGTTTCTCAATCTATTCTGACTATTCTAACAAAATGTCTTATACAAAATGACTTTTAAGAGGCAGAACCTTAATTTTGCAGTTCTGAGAGCTCATAAAGCTCTTCATATTTAAAGTTCCCTTGGGATCAAGTTTCCTACAGCAGGCCCTTCATCCTAATGATTGACACTTTTAAAGTCACTAAGAAAATTCATAGGCAAATGGTTGGAACTAGAAAATATTATCTTGAGTGCAGTAACCCAGTCACAAAAGAACACACATGTAATGTATTCCCTGATAAGTGAATTTTAGGGAAAAATATCCAGAATATCCATGATACAACTCATAGACTCAAGAAGAAGGAAAACCAGAGTGTGGATACATCAGTCCTACATAGAAGGGGGAACAAAATAGTGATAGGAGGAAAGGGAGGAAAGGACTTGGGACAGATGGGGAAAAGGAGGGGAATGCAGGACAGGATCACATGTGGGAGAAGATGGAGGAGAAGTACAGAGGGTCAGGAAAGTCAAGAGGTGTTTAGCAGTGAGGGATGGGGAACTGAGGTAGCTACTAGGAATTCACAGATGACAAGAAAGCAAGAGGCTCCCAGGACACAACTAGGATGACATTAGCTGAAATACCCAACAAAGGGGAGAGAGAACCTGTAGAGACCATATCCAGAGGTTAGGCACAGCCCTCAGTTGAGGGATGGGGCCACACACACACATCTCAAAAATATTAACACAGAATTGTTCCTGTCTAAAGAAATGCAGGGGAAAAGAGTGTGGCAAAGACTGAAGGAAAGACCATCCAGAGACTGCCTTATTTAAGGATCCATCCCGTCTGCAGATACCAAACCCAAACATTATTTCTGACCCCAAGATGTGCTTGCTGACAGGAGCCTGGTATGGCTGTACCATGAGAGGCTCTTCCAGAGCCTGACAAATACAGATAGGGATACTTGTAGCCAACCATCAGACTGAGCATGGGGACCCCATAGAAAAGTTAGGGGAACAACTGAAGGAACTGAAGGGGCTTGCCACCCCATAGGAAGAACAACAATATCAACCAATTAAACTGCCTCAGAGTTCTAAAGGACTAAACCACCAACCAAGAGTTCACATGGAGGGACTCATGGCTCCAGATGCTTATGGCAGAGGATTGCATTATCTGGCATGGTGGGAGGGGAGGCTGTTGATCCTGTGAAGACTAGATGCCCCAATATAGGGCACTTCTAGGGCAGTGAGGCAGGAGTAGGAGGTTGGGTGAGGCTCCCTCATAGAAGCAAGGGATAGGAAGGATGGAATAGGGGGCTTGTGAAGGGGAAACTAAGAAGGGAGATAACACTTGAAATGTAAGTAAATAAAATAACCAACTTAAAAAAGAGAATTATATGTAGACAATAGGCCAGAGTGCTTAGGGACTTTACAGTCACCAGCAGTATCCCCATAAAAGTTTCTGTGGGTAGGTAAAAGAGCTTGTTTCCCCATTAATAACACTTCCATTAGTGCAAGCCACACATTTTTAGAGCGCTAAATGATACCTTTCCATCTGGTCCTTTCTTCTGGGACAGACTGCTAGCTAGTCTGCTCTTTGGAAGAGGCTATAGCTTGAGGCATACCAGAAGATCTGCTGCACTCAGAGCATTTGATAAGTAACCCCCCCCCACGAAGTCCCACAGCTGCCACTGAGAGCCCAGTGGACTCCAGGACCCACCATCCCCATAACTACCACCACCACCCGCCCAGTGAATACCAATCCCCTTCTGCCCGGTTCTTTCTGCTGGGACAAACTTCTAGCTAGTCTGCTCTCCAGAAGTGGCTATATCCTGAGACATACCAGAGGATCCACTGCAGTCAGAGCATTGGGTAAAAACTCAACAGAAGTCCCACAGCTGTCAATGGGAGCCCAGTGGACTCAGGGACACATATAACCCCCATAAACCTCTCACCCACTAAATACCAATCCCCTTCTATCTGGTCCTTTCTGCTGGGACAGACTGCTAGCTAGTCTGCTTCCTGGAAGACTTTATATTCTGAGGCATACTATAGGATCTTCTGCACTCAGAACATTTGCTACCACATCCTGAGGCATCCCAAGAGATTTGTGGCACCCAGGGCATCTGACACTACAAATGGAGACATCCCAGGAGATCCACTGCATTCAGGACATCACAGCTTGAAGGCATCGCAGGAGTTCTTCTGTACACAGGACAACTGGGCAATTGACACCACAGTCTGAAGACCTCCCAGGGGCTCTGTGGCATGCAGGGCAACTGACCTATAAGACTGAAAGCCTCCAGGGAGTGTGGCTGCACACAAAGAAACAGAAACCACAGTCCATACTGCCCCCCATTTCCCCCTTAGAACAGCTTCACACAGGACAACAGCTTGACTGCTCTTCTGAAGACCCAACAGCCTGAAGAACTGCCAGGAGATCAGCTGCAACTGGAACAACAGATCAGCAGCCTCTCGGCACCTCTGAAAACTCTTGGGTTGGAAGGCCCCACAGAAGGTCTGCTACAGCCAGGGCTGCAGGACTACCAGAAAACCTGAAGTAACACAGAAAAAAAAGAGGCAGATTCAAGACAGAGTGACCCAGACCAGCAAACACTAGGGATTATCATATGGTGAGAGGCAAGAGCAAGACCATAAGCAACAGAAGCCAATATGTAAGGGCATCATCAAAACACTGTTCTCCCACCACAGGAAGCCCTGAATATACCAACACACAAGAAAAATCAGTAAGCTGGCCTAAATTCCTATAGCATAATAATAATAGGGTTCTTTAATGAGGATATAAATAAATCACTGAAAGAAATACAGAAAAACACAAGTAAACAGGTAGAAGCACTTAAGTATGAAACAAAAAAAAATCCCTTAATGAAACACAGGAAAACACAATCAAACAAATAAAGGAATTGCATAAAGTGGTCCATGACCTAAAAGTGGAAGTAGAAACAATAAAGAAAACTCAAATAGATGTAAACCTGGAAATGGAAAACTTAGGAAAGAGGCAAGTAATTACAGATATAAGAATCACCAACCAAATACAAGAGATAGAAGGAGAAAATCTCAGATATATAAGATACTGTAGAAGAGATTGACACAATGGTCAAAGAAAATTCAAAACATTAAAAACTCCAAACCCAAAACATCCAGGATATACAGGACACAATGAGAAGACCAAATCTAAGAATAATTGGAACAGAGGAGAATGAAGATTCCCAGCACAAAGGACTTGGAATTCTGTCTTTAACAAAATCATACAAGAAAACTTCCCTAACCTAAAGAAAGAGATGGCCATCAAGGTACAAGAAGCCTACAGAATGCCAAACAAATGGTGGCACCAGAAAATAAAATCTCTTGCTCACATAATAATCAAAACACTAAACACACAGGAGAAAGAATATTAAAAGCTGCAAGGGAAAAGGGCCAAGTAACATACAAAGGCAGGCCTATCAGAATTATACCAGACCAGTAAAAGCCAGAAAAGCCTGGTCAGAGGTCATGCAGACTCTAATTGAACACAAATGAAAACCCAGGCTACTATACCCAGAAAAACTCCCAATCAACGTAGATGGAGAAACCAAAATATTCCAGGACAAAACCAAAATCAAACAGTATCTATTTACCAATGCAGCCATACAGAGGACCCTAGAAGGAAGAGTCCAACACAAGGAAGGTACCTACACTTAAGAAAAGACAACATATTAAGCATCTCACAACAAAGCCAAAAAAAGAGAACCATAAGCACATACAAAATAAATATAACAGGAACCAACAGTCCTCTGTCTTTACCATCTCTCAATATAAATAAATTCAACTCACCTACTTAAAAAGATATAAGTTAACAGACTGGATGCTCAAACAAGATCCAGCATTTTACTGCATTCAATAAACACACCTCAATAACAGAGACAGACACTATCTCAGAGTGAAAGGATAGAAAAAGGTCTTCCAAGCAAATGGTCCCAAGAAACAAACTGGAGTGGCCTTCCTGATATCCAGTAAAATAGACATTGAAACAAAAGTTATCAAGCATGATGAGGAAGGACACTTCATATTCTTTAAAGGGAAAAAATCTCAATTCTGTACATCTATGCTTCAAATGCAAGTGTACTCACATTCATAAAAAGAACATTAATGAAGCTCAAAACACACTGAAGCCCACAAAATAAGAGTGGGAGACTTCATCACCCCATTTTCACCAAAGGACAGGTCATTGAAACAGAAACTAAACAGAGACCCAGTGAAATTAATAGATGTTATGGACCAAATGGATTTAATATATATCTATAGAACATTTCACCCTAACACAAAAGAATACAGCTTCTCAGCACCTCATGGCACCTTCTCCAAAATTGACCATATAATAATACAAAACAATCCTCAACAGATACAAGAAGATTGAAATAATCCTTTGCATCCTATCCTATCACCATGGCATAAAGCTGGTCTTCAGTTACAGGAAAAGCAACAGAAAATCCACATACATGTGGAAACTGAACAACTCTATTGAATGATAATTTGGTCAGGGATCAAATAACGGAAGAATTAAAGACATCCTAGTATTTATTGAAAATGTTGACACATCATACCCAAACTTATAGAACACGATGAAAGCAGTGCTAAGAGGAAAATTCATACCACTAAGTGCAGTGGTAAAGAAACTGAGAGATCTTACACTAGCAACTTAATAGCACACTTCTGTAGCACACTACAGAAAAAAAAAAAGAAAGAAAGAAAGAAAGAAAGAAAGAAAGAAAGAAAGAAAGAAAGAAAGAAACTCAGGGAAGAGGAGTAGACTCAGGGCTAAAATCAACCAAATAGAAACAAAGAGAACAATATAAAGAATCAACAAAACCAAAAGCTGGTTCTTTGAGAGAATCAAAAACATTCTCCCCCTAACTAAAGGGTCCACAGGCAGTACCCAAATTAACAAAATCAGAAATGAAAAGGGAAACATAACAACAGAAACTGTGGAAATTCAAAAAGTCATCAGATCCTACTACAAAAGCCTATACTCAACAAAACTGAAAAAATTTATAAGAAATGGATAGTTTTCTTTTTTTTCCATCTTTATTAACTTGAGTATTTCTTATTTACATTTCGATTGTTATTCCCCTTCCTGGTTTCCCGGCCAACATCCCCCTCGCCCTCCCCCTCCCCTTCCTTATTGGTGTTCCCCTCCCCATCCTCCCCCCATTACCGCCCTCCCCCCAACAATCACGTTCACTGGGGGTTCAGTCTTAGCAGGACCAAGGGCTTCCCCTTTCACTGGTGCTCTTACTAGGCTATTTATTGCTACCTATGAGGTTGGAGCCCAGGGTCAGTCCATGTATAGTCTTTGGGTAGTAGCTTAGTCCCTGGAAGCTCCGGTTGGTTGGCACTGTTGTTCATATGGGGTCTCAAGCCCCTTCAAGCTCTTCCAGTTCTTTCTCTGATTCCTTCAACGGGTGTCCCATTCTCAGTTCAGTGGTTTGCTGCTGGCATTTGCCTATGTATTTGCTGTATTCTGGATAGTTTTCTAGACAGGTACCACATGCCAAAGTTAAATCAAGAGGAGGTAAACTTTCTAAACAGGCCCATATCCCACAAGGAAAGAGAAGACTTCATTAAAACCCTCCCACCCAAGAAAAGCCAAGGGCCAGATAGATTTAGTTCAACTCTACCAGATCTTCAAAACCTGATACCAATATTCCTAAAACTTTTGCATAAAATAGAAACAGAAGGATTACTACTTAATTCATACTATGAAGTCACAATTAGTCTGATACCTAAACCATACAAGCACCCTATCAAAAAAAATAGCTTCATACCAATCTCACTTATGAGTATCAATGCAAAAGTACTCAATAAAATTCTTACAAAAAGAATCAAAGAACACATCAAACCCATCATTCACTATGATCAATTAGGCTTATCCCAGGAAAGCAAAGTTCATTCAATATACAAAAAATTAACATAATTTACCATATAAACAACCTCAGAGGAAAAAAAAATCACAGGATCATCTCCTTAGATGCAGAAAAAGCATATGACATGTTAAAAGTATTGGAGAAATCAGGAATTCAAAGCCCATACCTAAACATAATAAAAGCAATTTACTGCAAACCAACAGCCAATATCAAATTAAATGAAGAGATACTTGAAGCAATCCCACTAAAATCGGGGACAAAAATGACCACTCTCCCCATATTTATTCAATATAGTACTCAAAGTGCTAGCTAGAACAATAAGATAACAAAAAGAGATCAAGGGGAAACAAATTGGCAAAGAGGAATTAAAGGTATTACAATTTGCAGATGATATGATTATATATATATATATGTATATATATATATGCGACCCCAAAAATTCTACCAGAGAACTTCTCCAGCTGATAAACAACTTCAGCAAAGTGGCTGGATATAAAATTAACTCAAATAAGTCAGTAGTTTTCCTTTATACAAATGATAAACAGACTGAGGAAGAAATTTGGAAAACAATGCCATTCACAATAGCCACAGATAACATAAAATATCTTGTGTTAACTCTGACAAAACAATTGAAAAATATGTATAATAACAACTTCAAGTCTCTCAAGAAAGAAATCAAAGAAGATCTCAGAAAATGGAGAGATGCCCCATGCTCATGGATTGGGAGAATTAGCATAGTAAAAATGGCCATCCTACCAAAAGCAACCTACAGATTCAGTGCAATTCCCATCAAAATCCCAACACAATTCTTCAAGGACATGGAAAGAGCAATTCTCAAAATCATCTGGAAAGGCAAAACAAAAAAAAAACACAAAATAGTGAAAATGATTCTCAACAATAAAAGAATGGCTGGGGGAATCACCATTCCTGACCTCAAGCTCTACTACAGAGCAATCGTGATTAAAAAAAACTTCATGGTATTAATACAGAGACAAACAGATTGATCAATGGAATAGAATTGAAGACCCAGAAATAAAACCACACACTTACACACACCTGAATTTTCACAAAGAAGGCAAAAATATACAATTTTTTAAAAATGAGTATCTTCCATAAATGATGCTGATCTAAGTGTCTGTATGTAGAAAAGTGAAAATAGACCCATATTTTTCACCATGCTTAAAGCTCAAGTCAAAGTAGATAAAAAACCTCAACATAAAACCAGATATTAACTATAGAATGGAAAGTGGGAAAGAGCCTTGAACTCATTGGCACAGGGGGAAATTCCCTAAACAACTCCAATGGCTCATGCTCTGATATAAAGAATTGATAAATGAAACTAGAAAGCTTCTGTAAGATAAAGGACATAGTCAATATAACAAATCAGCATCCTACAGATAGGGAATAAAACCTTCATTAACCCTACATCTGATAGAAGGTTAATATCCATAATATATAAAGAACTCAAGAAGCTAAACACACACACACACACACACACACACACACACACACAACACAATCAAAATATAGGATATAGAACTAAAGTGATAATTCACAGCAGAGGAATTTCAAATGGCTGAGAAGGACCTATAAAAAATTTCAAAGTCCTTAGTGATCAGAAAAGTGCAAATCTAAACAACACTGAGTTTTCACCTTGCACCCATTAGAATGGCTAAGATAAAAAACTCAGGTGACAGAACACATTGGTGAGGATGTGGAGAAAGAGGAACACTCCTCCATTGCCGGTGGGATTGCAAAGTGGTACAACCACTCTGGAAATCAATTTGGAGGTTCCTTAGAAATTTAGAAATAGACCTACCTAAAGACTCAGAAATATCACTCTTGGGAGTATACCCAAAAGATGCCCCACCATACCATAGGGGCACATTTTCCTCTTTGTTCTTAGCAGCCTTATTTGTGATAGCCAGAAGCTGGAAATAACCCAGAGGTCTGATGACAGAAAAATGGATACAGAAAATGTGGTTCATTTACACAATGGAATACTATTCAACTATTAAGAAAAAGGATATCCTGAGTTTTGCAGACAAATGAATGGAACTCAAAAATGTCACCCTGAATGAGGTAACCAGACCCAAAAGGACATGTATGGTATGTTCTCACTAATAATTGGATATTAACCAAATAAAAAAGTACAGAATACCTAAGATAGAGTCCACAGAACTCAAGAAAGGACAACAAGCTGAAGGGCCCAAGTAGGACACCTCAGTCACACTTGGGAGGGAGAAGAAAGCAACCACAATGAAGGAAGAAGAGAAGAACAGGGGAAGTAAAGGAAATGGGTGTCAAGAGATGAATGGGGAACATGATCTGGTATGGGGTGGGGGAGACTGAAGCCCTGAGGGCCAGCAGAAAGAATGGAAACAGGTGACCTCTGGAGAAAGGAGGTTGTGAGGATCTTCCAAAATGTACCAGAGATGTGGAAAGTGAAAGACTCCCAGGACTTAAACAAGGGGACCCTAGATGAAATGCCCTACAGTGGAGAAAGGGAGCTTGTTAAGCCCACCTCCAGCAGAAGGACAGGGTATCAAGTGAGAAATGGGATTGCTATCCAACAGTCAAATCTCTAACCCATAATTCTTCCTGTCTGAAAGAAATGCAGGGACAGAAATGGAGAAGAGTCTGAGGAAAAGAAGGTCCAGCTATAGGCCAAAAGTGGAATCCATCTCAAGGGGATGCCCTGAGACCTGACACCATTACTGAAGATATGGGGCACTCACAAAAAGGGACCTATCATGACTGTCCTCCAAAAGACCCAACAAGCAGCTGAAAGAGTCAGATGCAGATATGTGCACCCAACCAATGAACAGAAGCAAATGACCCCTCTGGTTGAATTAGGAAAAAGCTAGAAGAAGCTAAGGAGGAGGGCATCCCTGTAGGAAGACAAGCAGTCTCAATTAACCTGGAACCCCGGGGTCTCTCAGACACTGGATCACCAACCAGGCAGCAAACACTAGCTGAGATGAGCCTCCCAACACATACAGCAGAGGACTCCTGGGTCTGACTTGAGTCAGAGAAAATGCACCTAACCCTCAAGAGACTGGAGACCCCAGGAAGTTTAGAGGTCCGGTAGGGTGGGTAAAGTCAGAACATCCTTGTGAAGATAAGAGGTGGGGGAGGGGTGGAGCCGCAGGGTATAGGTATGGGATGTGGAAAAGTCTGAGGGTAGACCAGGTAGGGAATAAAATATGCAGTGTAAAAATAAATCAATAAACTCTGTACCCTGATCCTGCTGGGAGAAGTCTGGTTTCTCAGAAGTGCTGACACACCCGAGAGCACAGGTGAGACCATTTCTCCTTACATTCCTAGCCCAAGAGGAACCCTCATGGAGCTCTCAGAACACATAAACCAAGGAGATGTCTGGGGCAGGATCCTTCTGGTTTACACATGTGCCCTGAGCTGGCCCTATGCCACAGCTCTCTGTACCCTGGAGGAGAGAGCTGGTCTCTCAGTAGTGCTGACACACACACTTACAGGAGGATCAAGCCATTGTCAGAGATAGCAAGACCAGCTAACAAAAGAGATAAGCAGAAGGCAAGAGACAAGGGCAAAGATCTAAGCAACAGAAACCAAGGTCACATGGCAGCATCAGAACCCAGTTATCCCACCATAGCAAGTCACGAATACCGCAACAGACCAAAAAAGAAAGACTTTGATGTAAAACCAAAACCCATGAAGATAGTAGAGGACTTTAAGAAAGGCATAAATAACGCCCTTAAAGAAATACAGGACAACACAGGTAAACAGGTAGATGCCTTAAAGAGGAAACACAAATATCCACCAAACAGGTGAAAGAATTGAACAAAACCATCCAGGATTTAAAAATGGAAATAAAAACAATAAAGAAATCACAAAGGGAGAGAACTCTGGAGAGAGAAAACCAAGGAAAGCAATTAGGAGTCATAAATGCAAACATCACCAACAGAATACAAGAGATAGAAGAGAGAATCTCAGGGGCAGAAGATACCATAGGAACATTGACACAACATCAAAGAAAATGCAAATAGTTCCTAACCCAAAACATCCAAGAAATTTAGGACACAATGAGAAGACCAAACCTAAGGAAAATATACCTATAGAAGAGAGCAAAGATTCCCAACTTAAAGGGCAAGTAAATATCATCAACAGAATTATAGAAGAAAACTTCCCGAACCTAAAGAAAGAGATGCCCATAAACATACAAGAAGCCTACAGAACTCCAAATAGATTGGACCAGGAAAAAAATTCCTCCTGTCACATAATAGTCAACACACCAAATGCACAAAGCAAAGAAGGAATATTAAAAGCAGAAAGGGAAAAAGGCGAAGTAATATATAAAGGCAGACCTATCAGAATCACACCAGAATTTTCACCAGAGACTATGAAAACTAGAAGGTCCTGGGTAAATGTCATACAGACCTTAAGAGAACACAAATGCCAGCCCAGGCTACTATATCCAGCAAAACTCTAAATTAGCATAGATAAGGAAACCAAGATATTCCAAAACAAAACCAAATTTGCACATTATCTTTCCACATATCCAGCCATACAAAGAATAATAGATTGAAAACTCCAACAAAAGGAAAGAAACTACACCCTAGGAAGTACAAGAAAGTAATATTTCAACTCACTGAAAAAAAAGATAGCCACACAAACATAATTACACCTCTAACAACAAAAATATCAGGAAACAACAATCAGTACACCTTTAGATCTCAAAATCAATGACTTAATTCCCCAATAAAATGGCATAGACTAACAAACCAGATACTTAAAGAGAACTCAGCATTTTGATGCATACAGGAAACACACCTCGATGACAAAGACACAAACTACCTCAGAGTAAAAGGCTGGAAAAGAATTTTCCAAGCAAATGGTCCTAAGAAACCACCTTGAGTAGCAATTCTAATATCCAATAAAATCTATTTCAACCAAAAGTTATCAAAAAAGATAAGGAAGGACACTGCATATTCATGAAAGGAAAAAATCCATCAACATAAACTCTCAATTCTGAATATGTATATGCTTCAAATTCAAAGGCACCCACATTCATAAAAGAAACCTTACTAAAGCTCAAAGCACACATTGCACCTCCCACCATAATAGGAGGAGACAGCACCACAATCTCATCAATGGACAAATCATGGAAACAGAAACTATATAGATACACAGAAAATCTAACAGAAGTTATAAACCAAACGGATTTTAAAGATAGGTATATGACATATCATCCTAAAACAAAAGAATATACCTTCTTCTCAGTACCTCATGGAACACTCTCCATAATTGACCATATAATCGGTCAAAAACAGGTCTCAACTGATACAAGAAGATTGAAATAATCCCATGCATCCTATCAGATCATCATGGACTAAGACTGGTCTTTAATAACAACAAAAAGGACAGAAAGCCAACATACACATGGAAGCTGAACAATGTTATACTCAATGATAAGTTGGTCAAGGGAGAAATAAAGAAAGAAATTAAAGAATTTTTAGAATTTAATGAAAATGAAGGCACAGCAATCACAAACTTTATGGGACACTATGAGCAGTGCTAAGAGGAAAACTCATAGCTCTGAGTGCCTCCCCCAATATACTAAAGAGAGCATACACTAACAGCTTGACAGCTTCCTATAAGCTCTAGAATAAAAAGAAGCAAATACACTCAAGAGGAGTAGATGGTAGAAATTAATCAAACTCAGGCCTGAAATCAACCCAGTAGAAACAAAAAGATCTACACATAGAATCAACAAAGCCAGGAGCTGATTCTTCGACAAAATCAACAAGATAGATAGATTAAAACCATAGTCAGACTAGTCAGAGGGCACAGAGAATTAACAAAATCAGAAATGAAAATGGAGATATAACAACAGAAACTGAGGAAATTCAAAAATTATCAGATTCTACTACAAATACTACACTCAATGAAACTGGAAATTTTGCATGAAATGAATAATTTTCTAGATAGAAACCAGGTATCAAAGTTAAGTCAGGATCAGATAAACCATCTAAACATCCCCATAAGTACTAAAGAAATACAAGTAGTTATTAAAAATATCTCAACCAAAAAAAGCCCAGGACCAGATGGGTTTAGTGCAGAATACTATTACACCTTCATAGAAGACCTAATACCAATACTCCCCAAATTATTCCACAAAATAGAAACAGAAGGAACACTACCCAATTCCTTCTATGAAACCACAGTTATGCTTATACCTTAATGACACAGAGACTCAACAAAGAAAAGTTCACACCACGTTCCCTTATGAATATCAATACAAAATTACTCAAAAAAAATCTCTGAAACTGAAGCCAAGAACACATCAAAATGGTCATCCACCATGATCAAGGAGGCTTCAACCCAGCGATGCAGGGATGGTTCAATATATGGAAAGCCATCAACAAAACCTACTATATAAACAAACTCTAAGAAAAAAAAACCCCACATGATCATCTCATTAGATACTGAGAAAGCATTTGACAAAATTCAACACCGCTTCATGTTAAAGGTCTTGGAAAAATCAGGAATTCAAGACCCATACCTAAACATAGTAAAAGCAATATACAGCAAACCAGTAACCAACATCAAACTAAATAGAGAGAAACTTGAAGCAATCCCACTAAAATCAGGTACTACACAAGACTGCCCACTCTCTCCCTATCTAATCAACATAGTACTTGCAATCCTAGCAAGCACAATCAGACAAGAAAAGGAAGTCAAAGACATACAAAGTGGATAGGAAAAAGTCAATATATCACTATTTGCAGATGATATGAGAGTATACTTAAGTGACCCTAAAAGATCTACCGGGATAGCTCTTAAACCTGATAAACAACTTCAGCAAAGTGGCTGGATATAAAATTAACTCAAACAAATCAGAAGCCTTCTTCTACTCAAAGGATAAACAGGCTGAGAAAAAAATTAAGGAAGTGACACCCTTCATAATAGTCACAAATAATAAAAAACAACTCAGTGTGACTCTAACCAAGCAAGTGAAAGATCTGTATTTCAAGAATTTCAAGTCTCTGAAGATAAAAATTTAAGATCTCAGAAGGTGGAAAGACCTCCCATGCTCATGGATTGTCAGGATTAATATAGTAAAAATGGTCATCTTGCCAAAAGCAATCTACAGATTCAATGCAATCCCCATTAAAATTCCAACTCAATTCTTCATAGAATTCAAGACAGTAATTTGCAATTTCATTTGGAATAACAAAACATGCAGGATAATGAAAAGAATTCTCAACAATAAAAGAAATTCAGGAGGAATCACCATTCCTGATCTCAAGCTTTATCACAGAGCAATAGTGACAAAAACTATATGCTATTGGTACAGCAACAAGCAGGTAGATCTATGGAATGGAACAGAACATCCAGAAATGAATGTACATACCATACCTGTGGTCACTTGCTCTTTGACAAAGAAGCTAAAACCATCCACTTGAAAAAAGGTAGTTTTTTCAACAAATGGTGCTGGTTCAACTGGAGGTCAGCATGTAGAAGAATGCAAATTAATCCATTCTTATAACCCTGTACAAAGCTCAAGTCCAAGTGGATCATGGACCTCCACATCAAACCAGATACACTCAAACTAACAGAAGAAAAAGTTGAGAGAAGAGCCTCAAACATACAAGTACTGGGGAAAATTTTCCTGAACAAAACACCAATGGCTTATTCTCTAAGATCAAAAATTGAGAAATGGGACTTCATAAAATTGGAAAACTTCTGTAAGGCATAGGACACTCTCGTTAGCACAAAACAGCAACAAACCAATTGGGAAAAGGTCTTTACCAATCATATATCTGATAAGGGCTAATATCCAACATATACAAGGAACTAAAGAAGTTAGACTCAAGAGAGCCAAATAATCCTATTAAAAATGGGGTACAAGGCTAATCAAAGACTTCTCAACTGAAGAATATGGAATGGCTAGGAAGCACCTAAAGAAATGCTCAATATCCTTAGTCATCAGGGAAATGCAAATCAAAAACAACCCTGAGATTCCATCTCACACCAGTCAGAATGACTAAGATAAAAAACTCAGGTGACAACAGATGCTGGGAAGGATATGGAGAAAGAGGAAAACTTCTCTATTGTTGGTAAGATTGCAAGCTGGTACGATCACTCTAGAAATCAGTCTGGGTCTTCCTCAGAAAATCAGACATAGTACTACCAAGGACCCACTCCTTGAGCATGTACCCAAATATGCTCCAACATATAAGAAGGACACATACTCCACTATGTTCATAGCAGCCTTATTTATAATAGCCAGAAGCTGAAAAAAATGCAGATGCCCTTCAACAAAGTAATGGATATAGAAAATGTGGTATATTTACCCAATGTACTACTGAGCTATTAAAAACAATAACTTCATGAAATTCATAGATAAATGGATGGAACTAGAAAATACCATCCTGAGTGAGGTAACCCATTCACAACAGAACACACATGGTATGTACTCATTGATAAATTCAGATTACCCAAGATACGAGCCACAGATGACATAAAACTCAAAAGGAAGAATGACCAAAGTGCAGAAGCTTCATTCCTTCTTAGAAGTGGGAACAAAAATATTCACAGGATGAAATAAGGAGACAAAGTTTGGAGCAGAGACTGAAGGAAAGGCCATCCAGAGACTGTCCCACCTAGGGATCCAGCCCATATACATACAGCCACCAAACCCAAACAATATTGATAATGACAAGAAGTACATTCTGACAGAAGCCTAATATAGCTGCCCCCTAAGAGGACAAATACAGAGGTTGATGCTCACAGCAAACCACTGAATTGAGAACAGGGTCCCTGTTGGAGTAGATAGAGAAGGAATTGAAGGAGGTAAAGGGGTTCCCAACCCCATAAGAACAACAATACCAACCAACCAGACCTCCCCCCCCCCAGAGCTCCCAGGGACTAAACTACCATCCAAATACACATGGAAAGACCCATGGCTCCAGCTGCATATGTAGCAGAGGATAGTCTGGTTGGACATCAATAGGAAGAGAAGCTCTTGGTCCTGTCAATGCTCATTGGCCCAGTGTAGGGGAATGTAAGGGCAGGGAGGTGGGAAGAGATGGGCAGGTGGGTAAACACCCTCATAGAAACAGGGGGAGGGGGAGAAGGGATAGGGAAAGGAAAGGGGATAAGATTTGAATTTTAAATTTAAAAAATCCAATAAATGAAAAGAAATATAAACAAAGAAAATATCCAATAAA
Organism: Rattus norvegicus; assembly: GCF_021556685.1. Lineage (NCBI taxonomy): Eukaryota > Metazoa > Chordata > Mammalia > Rodentia > Muridae > Rattus > Rattus norvegicus. Next base: position 16,705,100 of record NC_141535.1, on the reverse strand, counting down.
TTAAAATTAATAAATTTTAAAAATTAAAAATGTAAAATTATTAAAAAAAGAACACTAAATGATGTCAAAGCATGAATAATATCTCAATTAAACTGTCATATTTGTAGTTAAAAACTATTTATTTTTCTTTTTACCCCACTGTCCCTCTAGCTTAATGTTTAACTTAACTTACCTAGTTTTACCATGAGAACATTCTAAATATTTCTTGAAATTACTTAAAATTAGAAGTAGTAGAAATTATAAAAAAACAAACCTTAGTAGAATTGTTATAAAATGAAGCTTATGTCAAAAGACTTCTTGACAGATACTTTGATAGAGAGACATGTGTTCGTGAGGTTATGTATAAACCATGGGAAAGCAATTCTGCTGCTCTTCCAGTAGCAGAAGTAGGTTTTTTACAAAGGGTCAGTTAGTAAATATTTTAGGCTTTCCTGGCCAGATGGCCTCTGTCATAACTCCTCAGCCCAGCCACTATGGCATGAACGTAGCCTCAGACACCATGTAAATAAAAAGTCATGACTGCGCTCCAGCGGAACTTTATCAACAAAAACAGGTGTGAGCACATTTGACCTACAGAATAGAATTTGACAACTCTGATCCATATTGTAGTACATTCAATACTACACAATATAGAAGAAAATATACAATTAAGCCACAAGTTTTTCATACTCAAATCATCTAAGACGTCTTAAAAACCATGAATAAATTCAATAAAGTGATTCATTTTTATTTGCATTGGAATCAGTCAACAAACTTTTGAAGAAGAGTCAAAAATGCTGAAGAAAGGGAAGCAATCATCCTAAATAAACCAAAATGTTTTGTAGGATTTTCTTCTGTGCAGTCTTTCGCCCAGACTGATTTTACATGTATTTAAGCTACATAATGTTCATATAACTTTGTATTAATTGTAAAGTGTGTGCTCTGGCTTATCATTTAGTATCCTAAGGATCAAGCTCCTAGTTGGCATATCTAGTTACAGAACTAAAAAGAGTAGATGCCAGTACATAAAACAAGGTCTTCCCAACCTGCGTGTGGAGCATGCAGCAAATGTTAAATGTTATGTTCCAACCTCATAAATGCTTTATTAGAGCATAATAGATTTGAGATCTGTTCTACAACAGTATCACTTTGTACCGCTGGTGCAAATGAATATGTGGGTGAAGCCACAGAAACCTAGATACATCTAGGGAAGGGACAGTATGTTCTAGGTCTCTTCTTTAGCCATCACCTCTTATGATACTAAATGAAATCTACTAATGTGACCCACATTTCCTATCATCCCTCAGGCAGCTCAGAGCCCTCTGTGATGCATGAACCACCCTTATCAGATGTTTTGAAGAGGGTCCTATCCCCTTGTTCATAGAAAAGGACTACAGAGGGTAAGACGTCTGAAGCAGAAGATAAGGTCTGGAACAAGCTTAGTGAGGAGTGAGAGACAGTGGTATTCTGTCATACGTGATTTTTCTCTGATAATTTCATGATTCATCCTCGAGTTTTATATTAAAACATTCTTCTTAGTTATGATGCCTCAGTACAGTTATGTTTGTTCAGAAGTAGCCTTAAGAGGGATAAACTGAAAAATAAACATATGATAAACATAAATAAAAATTATGACCTCATAGTTTGTAAACTTTTTAAAGGATTTACTTATTTATTTCTTATTTTGTACATGTGTGTGCTGTGTGAGTTTATATGTATCCCATGTATTTGTGAGCCCGTAGACGACAGAAGAGGACATCTTATTTCCTGGCCTGGAACCAAAGGAGGATCTTCTGAGAGAACAGTAAGCAGTCTTAACCATTGAGACATTTCACCAGCCCCACTTTTTAACTTTTATTAGTAACAAAATACAACCAATACCTTGAGAAATATCACTTAATAACTAGAAATAGGCTTCTCAAACTGCTTCTATGTAGAAGAATGATTGATTCAAGAAAGTTGTCCTGAACTTATCTGGATTCTAAGATATGTAGTCCCATATGCACCATGCCTTGTTTCATTTTTAAAATTCTTAAAATGATGCTATTGAATATGTATTGATTTCCATTTGTGAGAACAAGGCATACGCATATACCTGCCATGTTCTGGTTTGTATTTGCCTGAGTTTTTCCATGTTTCTGACTTTACCTCCACAATAATGAGATAATGAAAATAGTGAAATGACTTTTATCATGATGCGATATATATATAGATTGTATCCTTTGTTCAAGACTCTTTGCAATATGTCTAATATGTAAATTTAATTGAAGCTAACCTTACAGATCAGTTGTGGTATATGATAAACAGGAATAGAGTCTCATGATCTTAAATTCTAAATGGCAGCTTCTGAGGGGACCCCCCCCCCCAGCTAATCCCTTGAGCCTAAATGAGAAAAAAAAACTGTTATCCCAGTACAGCCAGCTACCATATTTCCTCAATTGCTTTCCCCATTCTTTCCCTAAAGGTGTAATTCCTGAGTGGTTTTATCATAAGAATTACCTTTTTAGCAAATGTCTGAAAGTTTTTAAGTGTAAGATATTTTTGTTTTTATTCCCAAATGCTCAGCCATTTTAATATCATTTGCCTCTAAACTAACACTATTAAATGTAGTTAAGGAGCTTTTCCTTCTGCATGATAGACGCAAGATTTATTAGAATAATTCATTGTTCCCTAAAGAGAGTGATACATACATACTGCAATTGTTGCAAATCACATCGTTATCATCCCTCTTCCTTTTTCTCACCCCACAAGAGTCTTATGCTGCACAATCAGAATTTAGTAACTTCCTTAAATGTGTTGCCTGGTCACCTATTTGAACTGTGGGAGTCATTTTCTTTTTCCAACACATTTTTATATAAGATGTGCTCAATTTCCACAAGGCTGTCTAAGGACTTTGAAACATCTGCACCCAGCCATTTGCTTAAAACAGCAAAGCATGTCGAAGCAAAAATCAAACTTTGGAACATCAATTTAAACATTCCTTTTCAAGTGTTCTAGATTGGTGGAACATGTCAGGCCAGGTACACTCTCCATCAGTGCTCAGTGTTTACGATAACTATTAAAGCAAAACTGACTGCAAAACTAACCAAAGCTGTCACTAGGAGAACCATGAAGGGATAACAATGCAAGGTGAGTTATAAAAAATCTGCATTGGGTTGACACAACCATAATGAGCAAACTCAATACTCGAAACAATATGATGCAAAGTAATTTAATCTTTAGAAGTTGCTGTGTCCATGTATTTGGGATTAAGAAAGAAGTCCCCAAGGACTAGAATATAAGGAGAAGTTTTTGTATCCACAACAGTTAGCGTCATTTTAGGATCCCAGTTTTCTAATACAGTTCATTTTATCACTTTTGACCAGGGATTCACTCTCTCTCTCTCTCTCTCTCTCTCTCTCTCTCTCTCTCTCTCTCTCCCCTCTCTCCCTCTCTCCCTCTCTCCCTCTCTCCCTCTCTCCCTCTCTCCCTCTCTCCCTCTCTCCCTCTCTTCCTCTCCCCCTCACTTTCTCTCTCCCTCCCTCTCCCCTCCCCTCTCCAATGAGTTTAGAAATTTAGATTCAAATCATTTGAGTTCAACCAAAGGAATATAAGTAGTGGCTTGGCAAAGAGGGATGATAAATGGGAAGTCTTGACTTTACCTTCATGAATCCCTCATAAGAGCCAATATTTTATTCTATTTTGGTGCCAAGATACAATCTGTAGAATCATGTGTCAGAAAGCACTCCATAGGTGAATTGTACCCACACATTGCAGTCAGTCAATTATTTATTTATTTATTTATTTATTTATTTATTTATTTATTTATCTATAGTTTCTCTGTGTTGCACTGGCTGCCCTGGAACTTACTCTGTAACCAAGATGAGCCTTCATCTCACAGAGATCTGCCTCCTGAGTGCTATGATTAAAGGCAGGTGCTACCACCACCCACCCCAACAGTCACTTTTCGTATGTAAATTTCTAATCAGTTTTTCCTGAATAAAATTTTGAAAGATATGCTTGAATGAGGGGAAGAAGGTCAGAAAAATAAGCACCCAAGATCATTAACAGTATAGGGAAAAGTAACTTTGCCATTTACATTTAAGGTGTTTATGGAAAACCCAAGAATATTTATATCTCTTCTGTAGGACATTGCTCTACCCAAGTTCTTTGCAATTTGACACTGAAAATCCTCTTATCACGAATTTTTGTTGTACTTTGTTGTGTTTCAGGCAGGGTATTGCTATGCAAGATGGCTGGCTTGTAATCCACCACATAGTCCATACTGCTCTCAAGTTTTGAGTGACCCTCTCAAGCCCTCTCACCTCACCTCCAGGGACCAGGAATTACAGGTGTGTAAGATCTCAACTGCTTTGCTGTTGCCTTTTGAATCTGAGTTGATTTCACAATTCTAATACAGAAGCAATGATGCTGTGCATTTATGAGTCTAAAAATACTAGGCCTTACCTACTCTATGCAATAAGTCCCTTAGCACCCCACAACTACTGTGTGAAACATTCATCATAGCGTGACCAGATAAGTGAAGCTATTCTAGATGAGACAAGCTACAGAGAACCAGTCGGGTTACTACCAGTGCATGAACAAGTCTAAAGGCATTCAGACCTGTCGTGGACCTCAAAAGCTGCCTGATTGACTTCTATAATAAATAAATTCATAGAATTTTAATGCACTTTTGCGGTATGGTTTGTTTACAATGTTTAAATAACAACTTCAAATGGAAGTACTAAATCACACTGCATTTTTCATCTATGTCTGCTCATTGACACATTTGTTTATTTGATTTTGTTTAGTCCTAATTAATATTAACTATTAGCAAATAGATTATTCAACAAACTTCACTCCGTGTCTACTTACCACCATCGATACGCAGAATACAAATATGGGAACTGAACATGAAACGTTTTCCAGCAGTAAAAACAGACATTGAGAATGAACACAAAGGAGCAGCACAATGTAATTCAGGGAGTCCTGGAACTGTTATGTGCAGAACTATGATGCTACACACATAACTTTGCAGTTGTCAAAGCCAAGACCTGTGTGTCACACTGAATTTCTCTATATCTCTATGTGCATATTTTTTAAAAATGTCAACTATGATATAAACTCAGCACAGATCATGATGAGTGAATCTAGGAGCATAATAAATCCCAGAACTGCACTACGGTGGGCAGGGAAGGAAGGGAGGAACTGATTGATGCCAAGAAAACTAAAACAGTGTTATCACTAGGTATACCAAATTAGTTACACCCATTCCACCCTGAAGCCACCAGTCTCACCAGGTATGTTATGTTAAAGTCAAAGAGTGTGTGCGTCTGCAATGTGGATGTGAGATTCTTTGTCACCCAAGTTTTGGTATCAGTAATGCTAAAATGACTTTCTGTGTAGAGCAGGTTTACAAAAGTGACTCACGGGCATGTAAAGCTAGCCTTCTCTCTATATGAAAAGAGACATGTTTAACTAAAAAGAAAAGAGTTTAGAGTGAAATTTATGATGTTGAATTCTGTGGGTGTATAAACCCCTGCTTCTCTCTTTATAAAAAAGTATAGAAAGCCTGGAGATGATGATATCAGCACTCAGGAGGCAGAAACAGGCAAATCTCTCAGTTTGAGGATACAGAGTAACCTTCAAGATAACCAGGGCTACACAGAGAAACCCCATCTTTTAAAACCAAAAGAATAAAAATAAAAATAAAATAAATAAAAAATAAAATATATAAAGAGAAAGAAAGGCATATAAATAAAAACAATAAAAATCATGTATTATCATAAGCAACTGTGCACATTTTTTCTCTAGATAGGTTTGCTGGTTTTATCACCTGATAGGTATGCACACATTGACGACTGAATCTTAGTTTGGAAGTCTCACTGTACAACACACACACACACACACACACACAAACAAACAAACAAACAAAATAGCCAACACTCGAAAGTAGGATGTGCAGGATCTCACTGGATGAAAAAGCCTGTTTCACTGGGTGTGATTTGGGAAGGGTGGTAGGTCAGAGACTATCCTCATGGTGCCTGAAGAAGTATAGAAATTGATTGCAGCACAAGCAGGAGAGGCTACACAAAGCCAGGTAACTTGTGTGAGACCCAGGCTAGATATGATGGGTTGATCAAAATAATAAAGTAAAATAAAATAAAATAAACAGAGAAGTGTCAAATTTAAATGACATTGTACACCAAATACACTGAAGAGATATCTACAATATCTACACCAAAACACGATATAAAACATGTTCTCCTAAGCAACACACAAAATTTCTTTAAAACAGATCACATCTTGAAAGAAAAAATGATAAATTCAAAAATAATTAAATAATTCCATGTCTCTGATCTGACCACAATGCAATAAAGCTTAAAATAGACAGCAAAAAAAAATCTCTAGTAAATATAGACTCATGGGATGAAACAGCTCATTACTGAATGATGGATGAGTCAAAAAATAAAGAAGAAAAAATTTCCTGAAATTAAATAAAAATACAACAGAACAAAATGTGTGGTATACACTGAAAGCCTCTGACAAATCAAACATGACTTCATAAGTGTCCTAGACCATGTACGATTAGAGGGAACATGCCTCAACATGATAAAAACTAGGTATGAGAAACATATAGCCAACATCATCATAAGTGGAGGAAAACTTGAAGCAATTCCACTGAAGTCAGAATTAAAGTAGGGATGTACACTATCCTCACTGTTTTTCAATATTACACTTGAAGCCCTAGCTAGAGTAATAGGGCAAGAAAAAAAAGAACAAAGGGATACCTATAAAAGTCAATTGATCCCTATTTGCAAATGATATGCCAAAATTCTACCAAAAATTTTCTAGAAATTCAGCAATGTGAAAGAATCAACTTGTGCAAATCAACAGCTTTTTTATACACTACCAACAAACATACAGTAGTGACTGTAGAAAGTCCCATTCACAATAGCCTCAAGGAAATAAAATATCTAATAGGATAAAATATCCTATTCAACGAAGTGAAGAATCTCAACAATGAAAACTTTAAATCTCTGAGGAAGCCACTGGAAAATGGAAATCCATCTCATGCTTACGGGTGTGTATTGTAAAAATGACAATGTTATTAAAAGCTATTTGCAGATTCAATGCAACATCAATTAAAATATTCATCTCATTCTTCAAACATAAAGAAAAGGTTGCGCTAAAATCCATATGGAACAGTAAAAAGCCCCAGAGAACAAAAGCAACAGTGAACAAAAAAAAAGCATTGCCAGAGATGTTACCACCCCAGAAAACCTGTATGATACTAACAAAAAAAAAAAAAAATAAGACATGTAGCTCAGGGGAAGAAATGTATATACCAAAACACAAGTACATTTGACTTAAGCTATTTAATATTTGACAAAGATGCCAAAAGTATACATTGGAGAAAAGAAAGCATCTTTAACAGATGAATGATTCCTGAAAAGCTGGATGCCCACAAGCAGAAGATGAAATTAGAGCTACATGTGGCACCTTTCGTAAAAACTAATTTCAAAAGACCAAAGTTGGATCCTAAAGCACTGAAACTGCTGAAAGAAAATAAAAGCAATGCCCTACATGATACAGATGTAGGAAAGGACTTCCTGATGAGGAATCAATTTGGCCAAGAATTAAGAACAACAATTGATGTTTGGGACTTCATAAAACTAAAAATCTTCTGCACATCTTAAAAAACAATCCACTAGATGAAAAGGATTCCCACAGAATGCAAAAGAATTTTGGCCAGTTATACATCTGAGAGATGACTAATATATAGAATATATAAAGAACTCAAAAAAAATCAATAAGAACAAATGACTCCTTCAATCAGTTGGCCTAGGATTTGAACAAAGAGTTCTCAGAAGAAAAAATAATGTGACTAAGAAGTATCTCAATTTTCATTATTCCTAGTCTTTAGGAATAAGTGCAAACCAAAACAACCTCCAGGCTTCATCCTACCCTATTCAGAATTGCCAAGAGTAAACAAAAACAAAAAACTGCTAAAGTAGATGTGAAGGAAAAGGAACCTCATTTACTCATACAGAGGTGATCATAGACAGTCTCATTCACATTCAGAGTCCCTCTAGAAAGCAGTGTGAAGAATTCTCAAAAAAACTAAAATTAATCTATCATATGACCTAGCTGTACCATTCCTTGGCATATGCTCAATGGGCTCAGTATGCTCCCCCAAAGTTACTGGCTCATCCGTGTTCTTTGATGCTCCATTAACAATAGTTAGGAAATGAAACAAAATTGTTTTAATCAATAAATACATAGAGCATATGTGACACACAAATACTGTGGCATATTATGCAGCTTGTCTCGGTTAGGATTTTACTGCTGTGAACAGACACCATGACCCAGCCATTTCTTATAAGGACAGCATTTAATTGGGGCTGGCTTACAGGTTCAGAGGATCAGTCCATTATCAATAATGTGTCATTATGGCAGTGTGTCTAGGCAGGTGTGGTACAGGAAGACCTGGGAGTTCTACATCTTCATCTGATGGCTTCTAGGAGAAGATTGGCTTCTAGGCAGCTAGAATGCAGGTTTTAAAGTCCAAGCACACAGTGACATATTTCATCCAACAAGGCCTCACCTACTGAAACAAGGCCACATCTCCTAATGGTACCGCTCCAAGAATATTCAAACCACCACACAGCTTTAATAAATAAATAAATAAATAAAAATGAACTTATGCAATCTTCAAGTAAACAAGATGAAATCACAAAAGATAATCTAGATTCACAAAGACAAATGGCACATGTTTTCTGTTCTCAGAGGTTCCTACTTTCAAATCTTTAGATACAGTACAAACTTAGAAATTTAAAAAGGATCACTGTTGGAGTGAGGGAATTAGGAAGCCATATAGAGTGGAATAGCAGAGTACAAGTGAAATAATAAGAGAAATGGGGGAGACACCGCCGGAACCTGAAAGAAACAGACCGGATAAACAGTTCGCTGCACCCAAATCCCGTGGGAGGGAGAGCTAAACCTTCAGAGAGGCAGACAAGCCTGGGAAACCAGAAGAGACTGCTCCCTGCACACACATCTCGGACGCCAGAGGAAAAAGCCAAAGACCATCTGGAACCCTGGTGCACTGAAGCTCCCTGAAGGGGCGGCACAGGTCTTCCTGGTTGCTGCCGCTGCAGAGAGCCCCTGGGCAGCACCCCACGAGCGAACCTGAGCCTCGGGACCACAGGTAAGACCAAAATTTCTGCTGCAAGAAAGCTGCCTGGTGAGCTTGGGACACACGGAAGCAGAATTTCTCTAGGACCGGGCACGTTCTGTGTTTACCGGAAGTCCCACACCCGCGGATCCCGGCCCTCAGCAGCTCTCTGCTCCCAGACCCGGTGAGAGAGAGACCCAAACGCCTGGTCAGGTGGGCACTCCTGAGGCTGCAGAGCGGAAGAGACCACCAACACTGCTCACCCCTGCCCACATCCCTGGCCCAAGAGGAAACTGTATAAGGCCTCTGGGCTCCCGTGGGGGAGAGCCCAGGAGCGGCAGGACACCTGCCTGAGACACCTCCGGAACCTGAAAGAAACAGACCAGATAAACAGTTCTCTGCACCCAAATCCCATGGGAGGGAGAGCTAAACCTTCAGAGAGGCAGACAAGCCTGGGAAACCAGAAGAGACTGCTCCCTGCACACACATCTCGGACGCCAGAGGAAAAAGCCAAAGACCATCTGGAACCCTGGTGCACTGAAGCTCCCGGAAGGGGCGGCACAGGTCTTCCTGGTTGCTGCCGCTGCAGAGAGCCCCTGGGCAGCACCCCACGAGCGAACCTGAGCCTCGGGACCACAGGTAAGACCAAAATTTCTGCTGCAAGAAAGCTGCCTGGTGAACTCAAGACACAGGCCCACAGGAACAGCTGAAGACCTGTAGAGAGGAAAAACTACACGCCCGAAAGCAGAACACTCTGTCCCCATAACTGACTGAAAGAGAGGAAAACAGGTCTACAGCACTCCTGACACACAGGCTTATAGGACAGTCTAGCCACTGTCAGAAATAGCAGAACAAAGTAACACTAGAGATAATCTGATGGCGAGAGGCAAGCGCAGGAACCCAAGCAACAGAAACCAAGACTACATGCCATCATCGGAGCCCAATTCTCCCACCAATACAAACATGGAATATCCAAACACACCAGAAAAGCAAGATCTAGTTTCAAAATCATATTTGATCATGATGCTGGAGGACTTCAAGAAAGACATAAAGAACTCCGTTAGAGAACAAGTAGAAGCCTACAGAGAGGAATCGCAAAAATCCCTGAAAGAATTCCAGGAAAACATAAATAAACAAGTAGAAGCCCATAGAGAGGAGACACAAAAATCCCTGAAAGAATTCCAGGAAAACACAATCAAACAGTTGAAGGAATTAAAAATGGAAATAGAAGCAATCAAGAAAGAACACATGGAAACAACCCTGGATATAGAAAACCAAAAGAAGAGACAAGGAGCTGTAGATACAAGCTTCACCAACAGAATACAAGAGATGGAAGAGAGAATCTCAGGAGCAGAAGATTCCATAGAAATCATTGACTCAACTGTCAAAGATAATGTAAAGCGGAAAAAGCTACTGGTCCAAAACATACAGGAAATCCAGGACGCAATGAGAAGATCAAACCTAAGGATAATAGGTATAGAAGAGAGTAAAGACTCCCAGCTCAAAGGACCAGTAAATATCTTCAACAAAATCATAGAAGAAAACTTCCCTAACCTAAAAAAAGAGATACCCATAGACATACAAGAAGCCTACAGAACTCCAAATAGATTGGACCAGAAAAGAAACACCTCCCGTCACATAATTGTCAAAACACGAAACGCACAAAATAAAGAAAGAATATTAAAAGCAGTAAGGGAAAAAGGTCAAGTAACATATAAAGGGAGACCTATCAGAATCACACCAGACTTCTCGCCAGAAACTATGAAGGCCAGAAGATCCTGGACTGATGTCATACAGACCCTAAGAGAACACAAATGCCAGCCCAGGTTACTGTATCCAGCAAAACTCTCAATTAACATTGATGGAGAAACCAAGATATTCCATGACAAAACCAAATTTACACAATATCTTTCCACGAATCCAGCACTACAAAGGATAACAAATGGTAAAGCCCAACGTAAGGAGGCAAGCTATACCCTAGAAGAAGCAAGAAACTAATCGTCTTGGCAACAAAACAAAGAGAATGAAAGCACACAAACATAAGCTCACATCCAAATATGAATATAAAGGGAAACAATAATCACTATTCCTTAATATCTCTCAATATCAATGGCCTCAACTCCCCAATAAAAAGACATAGATTAACAAACTGGATACGCAACGAGGACCCTGCATTCTGCTGCCTACAGGAAACACACCTCAGAGACAAAGACAGACACTACCTCAGAGTGAAAGGCTGGAAAACAACTTTCCAAGCAAATGGTCAGAAGAAGCAAGCTGGAGTAGCCATTCTAATATCAAATAAAATCAATTTCCAACTAAAAGTCATCAAAAAAGATAAGGAAGGACACTTCATATTCATCAAAGGAAAAATCCACCAAGATGAACTCTCAATCCTAAATATCTATGCCCCAAATAAAAGGGCACCTACATACGTAAAAGAAACCTTACTAAAGCTCAAAACACACATTGCACCTCACACAATAATAGTGGGAGATTTCAACACCCCACTCTCATCAATGGACAGATCATGGAAACAGAAATTAAACAGTGATGTCGACAGACTAAGAGAAGTCATGAGCCAAATGGACTTAACGGATATTTATAGAACATTCTACCCTAAAGCAAAAGGATATACCTTCTTCTCAGCTCCTCATGGTACTTTCTCCAAACCTGACCATATAATTGGTCAAAAAACGGGCCTCAACAGGTACAGAAAGATAGAAATAATCCCATGCGTGCTATCGGACCACCACGGCCTAAAACTGGTCTTCAATAACAATAAGGGAAGAATGCCCACATATACGTGGAAATTGAACAATGCTCTACTCAATGATAACCTGGTCAAGGAAGAAATAAAGAAAGAAGTTAAAAACTTTTTAGAATTTAATGAAAATGAAGATACAACATACTCAAACTTATGGGACACAATGAAAGCTGTGCTAAGAGGAAAACTCATAGTGCTGAGTGCCTGCAGAAAGAAACAGGAAAGAGCATATGTCAGCAGCTTGACAGCACACCTAAAAGCTCTAGAACAAAAAGAAGCAAATACACCCAGGAGGAGTAGAAGGCAGGAAATAATCAAACTCAGAGCTGAAATCAACCAAGTAGAAACAAAAAGGACCATAGAAAGAATCAACAGAACCAAAAGTTGGTTCTTTGAGAAAATCAACAAGATAGATAAACCCTTAGCCAGACTAACGAGAGGACACAGAGAGTGCGTCCAAATTAACAAAATCAGAAATGAAAAGGGAGACATAACTACAGATTCAGAGGAAATTCAAAAAATCATCAGATCTTACTATAAAAACCTATATTCAACAAAACTTGAAAATCTTCAGGAAATGGACAATTTCCTAGACAGATACCAGGTATCGAAGTTAAATCAGGAACAGATAAACCAGTTAAACAACCCCATAACTCCTAAGGAAATAGAAGCAGTCATTAAAGGTCTCCCAACCAAAAAGAGCCCAGGTCCAGACAGGTTTAGTGCAGAATTCTATCAAACCTTCATAGAAGACCTCATACCAATATTATCCAAACTATTCCACAAAATTGAAACAGATGGAGCCCTACCGAATTCCTTCTACGAAGCCACAATTACTCTTATACCTAAACCACACAAAGACACAACAAAGAAAGAGAACTTCAGACCAATTTCCCTTATGAATATCGACGCAAAAATACTCAATAAAATTCTGGCAAACCGAATTCAAGAGCACATCAAAACAATCATCCACCATGATCAAGTAGGCTTCATCCCAGGCATGCAGGGATGGTTTAATATACGGAAAACCATCAACGTGATCCATTATATAAACAAACTGAAAGAACAGAACCACATGATCATTTCATTAGATGCTGAGAAAGCATTTGACAAAATTCAACACCCCTTCATGATAAAAGTCCTGGAAAGAATAGGAATTCAAGGCCCATACCTAAACATAGTAAAAGCCATATACAGCAAACCAGTTGCTAACATTAAACTAAATGGAGAGAAACTTGAAGCAATCCCACTAAAATCAGGGACTAGACAAGGCTGCCCACTCCCTCCCTACTTATTCAATATAGTTCTTGAAGTTCTAGCCAGAGCAATCAGACAACAAAAGGAGATCAAGGGGATACAGATCGGAAAAGAAGAGGTCAAAATATCACTATTTGCAGATGACATGATAGTATATTTAAGTGATCCCAAAAGGTCCACCAGAGAACTACTAAAGCTGATAAACAACTTCAGCAAAGTGGCTGGGTATAAAATTAACTCAAATAAATCAGTTGCCTTCCTCTATACAAAAGAGAAACAAGCCGAGAAAGAAATTAGGGAAACGACACCCTTCATAATAGACCCAAATAATATAAAGTACCTCGGTGTGAATTTTAACCAAGCAAGTAAAAGATCTGTACAATAAGAACTTCAAGACACTGAGGAAAGAAATTGAAGAAGACCTCAGAAGATGGAAAGATCTCCCATGCTCATGGATTGGCAGGATTAATATAGTAAAAATGGCCATTTTACCAAAAGCAATCTACAGATTCAATGCAATCCCCATCAAAATACCAATCCAATTCTTCAAAGAGTTAGACAGAACAATTTGCAAATTCATCTGGAATAACAAAAAACCCAGGATAGCTAAAGCTATCCTCAACAATAAAAGGACTTCAGGGGGAATCACTATCCCTGAACTCAAGCAGTATTACAGAGCAATAGTGATAAAAACTGCATGGTATTGGTACAGAGACAGACACATAGACCAATGGAATAGAATTGAAGACCCAGAAATGAACCCACACACCTATGGTCACTTGATTTTTGACAAAGGAGCCAAAACCATCCAATGGAAAAAAGATAGCATTTTCAGCAAATGGTGCTGGTTCAACTGGAGGGCAACATGTAGAAGAATGCAGATCGATCCATGCTTATCACCCTGTACAAAGCTTAAGTCCAAGTGGATCAAGGACCTCCACATCAAACCAGACACACTCAAACTAATAGAAGAAAAACTAGGGAAGCATCTGGAACACATGGGCACTGGAAAAAATTTCCTGAACAAAACACCAATGGCTTATGCTCTAAGATCAAGAATCGACAAATGGGATCTCATAAAACTGCAAAGCTTCTGTAAGGCAAAGGACACTGTGGTTAGGACAAAACGGCAACCAACAGATTGATAAAAGATCTTTACCAATCCTACAACAGATAGAGGCCTTATATCCAAAATATACAAAGAACTCAAGAAGTTAGACCGCAGGGAAACAAATAACCCTATTAAAAAATGGGGTTCAGAGCTAAACAAAGAATTCACAGCTGAGGAATGCCGAATGGCTGAGAAACACCTAAAGAAATGTTCAACATCTTTAGTCATAAGGGAAATGCAAATCAAAACAACCCTGAGATTTCACCTCACACCAGTGAGAATGGCTAAGATCAAAAACTCAGGTGACAGCAGATGCTGGCGAGGATGTGGAGAAAGAGGAACACTCCTCCATTGTTGGTGGGATTGCAGACTGGTAAAACCATTCTGGAAATCAGTCTGGAGGTTCCTCAGAAAATTGGACATTGAACTGCCTGAGGATCCAGCTATACCTCTCTTGGGCATATATCCAAAAGATGCCTCAACATATAAAAGAGACACGTGCTCCACTATGTTCATCGCAGCCTTATTTATAATAGCCAGAAACTGGAAAGAACCCAGATGCCCTTCAACAGAGGAATGGATACAGAAAATGTGGTACATCTACACAATGGAATATTACTCAGCTATCAAAAACAACGAGTTTATGAAATTCGTAGGCAAATGGTTGGAACTGGAAAATATCATCCTGAGTGAGCTAACCCAATCACAGAAAGACATACATGGTATGCACTCATTGATAAGTGGCTATTAGCCCAAATGCTTGAATTACCCTAGATCCCTAGAACAAACGAAACTCAAGACGGATGATCAAAATGTGAATGCTTCACTCCTTCTTTAAATGAGGAAAAAGAATACCCTTGGCAGGGAAGGGAGAGGCAAAGATTAAAACAGAGACTGAAGGAACACCCATTCAGAGCCTGCCCCACATGTGGCCCATACATATACAGCCACCCAATTAGACAAGATGGATGAAGCAAAGAAGTGCAGACCGACAGGAGCCGGATGTAGATCTCTCCTGAGAGACACAGCCAGAATACAGCAAATACAGAGGCGAATGCCAGCAGCAAACCACTGAACAGAGAATAGGTCCCCTATTGAAGGAATCAGAGAAAGAACTGGAAGAGCTTGAAGGGGCTCGAGACCCCAAAAGTACAACAATGCCAAGCAATCAGAGCTTCCAGGGACTAAGCCACTACCTAAAGACTATACATGGACTGACCCTGGACTCTGACCCCATAGGTAGCAATGAATATCCTAGTAAGAGCACCAGTGGAAGGGGAAGCCCTGGGTCCTGCTAAGACTGAACCCCCAGTGAACTAGTCTATGGGGGGAGGGCGGCAATGGGGGGAGGGTTGGGAGGGGAACACCCATTAGGAAGGGGAGGGGGGAGGGGGATGTTTGCCCGGAAACCGGGAAAGGGAATAACACTCGAAATGTATATAAGAAATACTCAAGTTATAAAAAAAAAAATAAGAGAAATGGGGGAAAGGTATGTGTCTTTAACTAGGGAGGTGGGGGATAAATACAGAAATTAAGAGGAGGAGTATAAAGTAACAATAAGAATTTCTGATGCCATTAGGAATCATACTATTGACTCTCTGTCTGAAAATACACACAATGCATGTATGTTGATAGAAATACACACAGACACACACATACACACACACATTTGAAATGACATTTTCCTATATGTGTTAATGATGCTTCCACAAGAATTAAAGACTATCTAATGAAAATGCCAATGTCGGCCCTGCGGAGTTCTCTTTCAAGTTGTTCATCCATGTTGCCCAAGAGATCCCCCAAATATTAAAGACTATTGCAATTGTCCTTGGTTGCCCCCTCCTCCAACAAAGAAGAAGGTAAGTCATTATTGCTAAAGATATTATTTACTAACTTCAGAAACAGGGTCAAGAGACTCCTGATCTGAAACTGATTTGAAATCTTTGTCCCTGAAGGGGACAAAGAAGCTCCATCCCCTCCCACTCTCCTTTTTCTATAAGGGTGTTCTCCTACACATCCATCCCCTCTTACCACTCCCTCAGCAATCCCTTAAACTGGGGATCCAACCTAGGGAAGACCAAGGGCTTCTTCCATTGGTGCCCAGCAAGGCCATCCTCTGCTACACATGCAGCTGAAGCCATGAGTCAGTCCATGTATAATCTTTGGGTAGTGGTTTATTCTCTGGGGGCTCTGGTTGGTTGGCATTGATGTTCTTATGTGGTTGCAAGCCCTCTCATCTCTTTAAATGCTTTCTCTAATTCCTCCAACCAGGATCACATTTTCAGTTCAGTGGTTTGCTGCTAGCATTCGCCTCTATATTTGACATGTTCTGGCAGTAAGGAAAAAGGTCAAGTAACATATAAAGGCAGACCTATCAGAATTACACCAGACTTCTCACCAGAGACTATGAAAGCCAGAAGATCCTGGACAGATGTCATACAGACCCTAAGAGAACACAAATGCCAGCCAAGGCTACTATATCCAGCAAAACTCTCAATTAACATAGGTCGAAAAAAACAAGATATTCCATGACAAAACCAAATTTATACAATATCTTTCCACAAATTCAGCCCTACAAAGGATAATAGATGGAAAACTCCAACACGAGGAGAGAAATTGCACCCTAGAAAAAGCAAGAAAGTAATCTCATTGCAACAAACCCATAGAAAGAAAGCCACACAAACATAATTCCACCTCTAACAACAAAAATAATGGGAAACAATCACTATTGTTAATATTTCTTAACATCGATAGACTCAGTTCCCTGATAAACAGACATAGATTTACAGGCTTGGTACTTAAAGAGGACCCCCAGTGTTTTACTGCATACAGGAAACACACCTCAGTGACAAAGACAGAAACTACCTCAGAGTAAAAGGCTAGAAAAAATTTTCCAAGCAAATGGTCCCAAGAAACAAGCTGGAGTAGCCTTTCAATTAGTGAATAAAACTGACTTTCAACCGAAAGTTATCAAAAAAGATAAGGAAGAACACTTCTTATTCGTCAAGGGAAAAATCCACCAGGATGAACTCTGAATCCTGAATATTTATACTCCAAAGACAAGGGCACCTACATTCATAAAAGAAACCTTACTACAGCTCAAAGCACACATTGCAACTCACACAATAACAGATCATGAAAACAGAAACTAAACAGAGACACGGTAAAACTAATGAAGTTATGAACCAAGTGAATTTAACAGATATCTATAGAAATTTCATCCTAAAACAAAAGAATATACATTCTTCTCAGTATAATAGGTCACAAAACAGACCTCAGCAGATACAAGAAGAATGAAATAAAATCATGCATCCTATCAGATCACCACAGACTAAGCCTGGTCTTCAAAAACATCTACAACCATCCAGTGGGGAAAAGATAGCATGCTCAACAAATGGTGCTGGTTCAAGTGGCAGTCAGTATGTAGAAGAATGAAAATCGACCCATTCTTATTGCCCTGTACAAAGTTTAAGTCCAAGAGGATCAAGGAACTCTACATAAAACCAGATACACTCAAACTAATGGAAGAAAAAGTGGGGGAGAGCCCCAAACATATGGGTACTGGTGAAAATTTCCTAAACAAAACACAAATTGCTTATGCTGTAAGTTCAAGAATTGACAAATGGGGCTTCCTAAAATAGCAAAGCTTCTGTATGGCAAATGATGCCGTCTATAGGACTAAACAGAAACAACTACATTGGGAAAAGATCTTTACCAGTCCTACATCCAATAAGGGCTAATATCCAATATATCCAAAGAACTCAAGAAGTTAAATTACAAAGAGTGAAATAACCTTATTGAAAATGGGATACAGAGCTAAACAAATAATTCTTGTATGAGGAATATCAAATGACTGTGAAGCATCTAAAGAAATGTTCAATATCCTTAGTCATCAGGGAAATGCAAATCAAACAACTCTGAGATTCCACCTCACACCAGTCAGAATGGCTAAGATCAAAAACTCAGGTGACAGCATATGCTGGCGAGGATGTGAAGAAAGAGGAAAACTCCTCCATTGTTGGTGGGATTGCAAGCTGGTACAATCACTCTGGAAATCACTCTGGAGGTTCCTCAGAATATTGGATATTGCCCTACCTAAGGACCCAGCTATACCACTCCTGGGCATATACCCAAATGATATTCTAACAAACAGCTTCAAAGCACATGCTCCACTATGTTCATAGCAGCCTTATTTATAATAGCCAGAAGCTGGAAAGAACCCAAATGCCTTTCAACAGAAGAATGGATACAGAAAATCGGATACATCTACACAATGGAGTACTATTCAGCTATCAAAAACAGTGACTTCATGAAATTCATAGGCAAGAAGCTCCTAACTCAAAACATCCAGGAAATCTAGACACATGAGAAGACCAAACCTAAGAGTAATAGGTATAGAAGAGAATGAAGATTCCCAACTTAAAGGGCCAGTAATTATCTTCAACAAAATTATAGAAGAAAACTTCCCTAACCTAAAGAAAGAGATGCCCATGAAAATACAAGAAGCCTACAGAACTCCAAACATATTGAAAAGGAAGTCCTCCCATCACATACTAGTCAAAACACCAAATTCACAGTACAAACAAAGAATATTAAAAGACATATGGGAAAAAGGTAAGTAACGTATAAAGGCAGGCCTATCAGAATTACACCAGACTTCTCACCAGAGACTATCAAAGCCAGAAGATCCTGGGAAGACACTAAGAGAATAAAAATACTAGCCAAGACTACAATATCCAGCACATCTCTCAATTACACATAGATGGAGAAACCAAGATGTTCCATGACAAAACCAAATTTGCACTGTATCTTTCCACAAATTCAGCCCTACAAAGGATAATCTATGGAGAGAAACTACACCTTAGAAAACTCAGGAATGTAATCGTCTTTCAACAAACCCAGAAGAAGTCACACAAACATAATTCCACCTCTAACAACAAAAATAACAGGAAGCAACAATCATTATTCCTTAATAACTCTTAACATTAATGGACTCAATTCCTCAATAAAAAGACATAAACATAACCCATAATACATAAACAGGACCCAGCATTTTGTTGCATACAATGACAAAGACAGACACTACCTCAGAGTACAAGGCTGGATAAAAATTTTCCAAGCAAATAGTCACAAGAAATAAGCTGCAGTACCCATTCAAATATGGAATAGAATAGACTTTCAACCAAAAGTTATCAAAAAAAATAAGGAGGGACACTTCATACTCAACAAAGAAAAGCTCTACCAATATGTACTCTCAAACCTGAATACCTATGTTTCAAAGGCCAGGGCACCCACATTCATAAAAGAAACTTTACTAAAGCTCAAAGCACACATTGCACCATACACAATAATAGTGGCTGACAACACCCCACTCTAATCAGTGGACAGATCATGGAAACAAAAACTAAACAGAGCAGTGAAACTTATGGAAGTTATGAACCAAATTGTTTTAACAGATTTCTGTAGAACAGTTCATCCTAAAAGAAAAGAACATACCTTCTTCTCAGCATCTCATGGTACTGTCTCCAAAATTAGCGATATAATCCAACATAAAAGAGGCCTCAACAGGCGGTTTTTAGCTGGAACCCGAACCTCACTGATTCCCGCCCACAGCTTCCTGCTCCCAAACCCCTTGGGAGAGAGAGCTCACTGCCCAGACAGGTGGGCACTCCTGAGACTGCAGGGCAAGAGAGACCACCAAACTGCCCACCCTTGCCCACATCCCTGGCCCAAGAGGAAACTGTATAGGACCTCTGGGAACAGGAAGATAGGGGCACTAAACCGGCAGGTCCCCTGTGGTTCAGACACTGCCCCTATCTGAAGGGACCTGGTCAACAGCTCCCTGTACCCAAATCCCATGGGAAGGAGAGCTAAACTTTCAGAGGGGAAGACATGCCTGGGAAGCCAGAAGAGAATACACTCTGTGCACATTTCTGACTCCAGAGGAAAACACATAATACTGTCTGGAAAGCCTGTGCACAGGGGCCTGAGAAAAGGCAGGGCAGACCCTTCTGGTTGCCACCCGCATGGAGAACTGAAACAAAGACCCCAGGAATGACTTCAGGACCGGGACCAGAGGTTAGATCAACTTTTCTGCTTCAAATGACCTGCATGGTGGACTTAGGACACATGCCCACAGGAAGAGCTGAAGACCAGTAGACAGAAAAGAGTACACGCCTGAAAGCAGAACACTCTGTTCCCATAACTAGCTGAAAGAAAACAGGAAAACAGGTCTACAGCACTCCTGACACACAGGCCTATAGGACAGTCTACTCCCTGTCAGAAATAGCAGAACAAGGTAACACCAGAGACAACCTGATGGTGAGAGGCAAGCGCAGGAACCCAAGGAACAAAAACCAAGGCTACATGGCATCATCAGAGCCCAATTCTCCCACCAAAGCAAACACTGAATACCCAAACACACCAGATAGCCAAGATCTAGATTAAAATCACATTTGATCATGATGATGGAGGACTTCAAGAAAGACATAAAGAACTCCCTTAGAGAAATGCAGAAAACATAAATAAACAAGTAAAAGCCTATAGAGAGGAATCCCAAAACTCCGTGAAAGAATTCCAGGAAAACACAATCAAACAGATGAAGGAATTAAAAATGGAAATAGAAGCAGTAAAGGAGCCATAGATACAAGCATCACCAAGAGAATGCAAGAGATAGAAGAGATAATCTCAGGAGCAGAAGACTCCACAGAAATTATTGACACAACTGTTAAAAATAATGTAAAACAGAAAAAGCTACTGGTCCAAAACCTAAAGAAAATCCAGGACTCAATGAGAAGATGAGTCTTCACTCAATTCACTCAATGAGTGAAGACTCCCAGCTCAAAGGACCAGGAAATATCTTCAACAAAATCATAGAAGAAAACTTCCCTAACCTAAAGAAAGAGATGCCCATAAACATACAAGAAGCCTACAGAATTCCAAATAGAGTGGACCAGAAACGAAACTCCTCCCGTCACATAATAGTCAAAACACCAAATGAACAAAACAAAGAAACAATATTAAAAGCAGTAAGGGAAAAAGTCAAGTAACATGCAAAGGAAGACCTATCAGAATTACACCAGACTTCGCACCAGAGACTATGAAAGCCAGAAGATCCTGGATAGATGTCATACAGACTGTAAAGGAATAAAAACACCAACCCAGGCTACTGTATCCAGCAAAATTCTCAAATAACATAGATGGAGAAACCAAGATATTCCATGAAAAAAACAAACTTACACAATATATTTCTACAAATCCAGCCCTTCAAAGGATAATAAATGGTAAAGCCCAACATAAGGAGGCAAGCTATACCCTAGAAAAAGCAAGAAACTAATCCCCTTAGCAACGAAACAAAGCGAAGAAAAGCACACAAACATAATCTCACATCCAAATACAAATATAACAGGAAGCAACAATCAGTTTTCCTTAATATCTCTCAATGTCAATGGACTCAATTCACCAATAAAAAGACACAGATAAACAAACTGGATAGGCAATGAGGACCCTGCATTCTGCTGCCTACAGGAAACACACCTCAGAGATAAAGACAGACACTACCTCAGAGTGAAAGGCTGGAAAACAACATTCCAAGTAAATGGTGTGAAGAAGCAAGCTGGAGTAGCCATTCTACTATTGAATAAAATTGATTTTCAACCAAAAGTCAACAAAAAAGATAATGAAGGACACTTCATATTTATCAAAGGAAAAATCCACCAAGATAAACTCTCAATCCTAAATATCTATGCTCCAAATACAAGGGCACCTACATACATAAAAGAAACCTTACTAAAGCTGAAAGCACACATTGCGACTCACACAATAATACATAGTAAGAGATTTCAACACCCCACTCTCATCAATGGACAAATCATGGAAACAGAAATTAAATAGAGACATAGACAAAATAAGAGAAGTCATGAAACTAATGGACTTAACAGATATTTATAGAACATTCTATCCTAAAACAAAAGGATATACCTTCTTCTCACCACCTCATGGTACATTCTCCAAAATTGACCATATTATCGGTCATAAAACAGGACTCAACAGGTACAGAAAGATAGAAATAATCCCATGCGTGCTATCAGACCACCACGGGCTAAAGCTGGTCTTCAATAAAAATAAGGGAAGAACGCCCACATATACATGGAAGTTGAACAATGCTCTACTCAGTGATAACCTTGTCATGGAAGAAATAAAGAAAGGAATTAAAGACTTCTTAGAATTTAATGCAAATGAAGGTACAACATACCCAAACTTTATGGGACACAATGAATGTTGTACTAAGAGGAAAACTCATAGCTCTGAGTGCCTGCAGAAAGAAACAGGAGAAAGCATATATCAGCATCTTGACAGCACACCTAAAAGCTCTAGGAAAAAAAGAAGCAAATACACCCAGGAGGAGTAGAAGGCAGGAAATAATCAAACTCACAGCTGAAATCAAACAAGTAGAAACAAAAAGGACCATAGAAAGAATCAACAGAACCAAAAGTTGGTTCTTTGAGAAAATCAACAGATAGATAAACCCTTAGCCAGACTAATGAGAGGACACAGAGAGTGCGTTCAAATTAACAAAATCAGAAATGAAAAGGGAGACATAACAACAGATTCAGAGGAAATTCAAAAAATCATCAGATCTTACTATAAAAACCTATATTCAACAAAACTTGAAAATCTTCAGGAAATGGACAATTTCCTAGACAGATACCAGGTACCGAAGTTAAATCAGGAACAGATAAACCAGTTAAACAACCCCATAACTCCTAAGGAAATAGAAGCAGTCATTAAAGGTCTCCCAACCAAAAAGAGCCCAGGTCCAGACGGGTTTAGTGCAGAATTCTACCAAACCTTCAGAGAAGACCTCATACCAATATTATCCAAACTATTCCACAAAATTGAAACAGATGGATCACTACCGAATACCTTCTACGAAGCCACAATTACTCTTATACCTAAACCACACAAAGACACAACAAAGAAAGAGAACTTCAGACCAATTTCCCTTATGAATATCGACGCAAAAATACTCAATAAAATTCTGGCAAACCGAATCCAAGAGCACATCAAAACAATCATCCACCATGACCAAGTAGGCTTCATCCCAGGCATGCAGGGATGGTTTAATATACGGAAAACCATCAACGTGATCCATTATATAAACAAACTGAAAGAACAAAACCACATGACCATTTCATTAGACGCTGAGAAAGCATTTGACAAAATTCAACACCCTTTCATGATAAAAGTCCTGGAAAGAATAGGAATTCAATGCCCATACCTAAACATAGTAAAAGCCATATACAGCAAACCAGTAGCTAACACTAAACTAAATGGAGAGAAACTTGAAGCAATCCCACTAAAATCAGGGACTAGACCAGGTTGCCCACTCTCTCCCTACTTATTCAATATAGTTCTCGAATTCCTAGCCACAGCAATCAGGCAACAAAAGGAGATCAAAGGGATCCAGATTGGAAAAGAAGAAGTCAAAATATCACTATTTGCAGACAATATTTAAGTGATCCCAAAAGTTCCACCAGAGAACTACTAAACCTGATAAACACCTTTAGCAAAGTGGCTGGGTATAAAATTAACTCAAATAAATCCTCTACACAAAAGAGAAACAAGCCGAGAAAGAAATTAGGGAAGCACCCTTCATAATAGTTCCAAATAGTATAAAATGCCTCGGTGTGACTTTAACCAAGCAAGTGAAAAATCTCTATGATAAGAACTTCATTGCTTCTGAAGAAAGAAATTAATGAAGATCTCAGAAGATGGAAAGATCTTCCATGCTCATGGATTAGCAGGATTAATATAGTAAAATTGGCCCATTTTACCCAAAGCAATCTACAGATTCAATGCAATCCCCATCAAAATACCAATCCACTTCTTCAGAGAGTTACACAGAACAATTTGCAAATTCATCTGGAATAACAAAAAACCCAGGATAGCTAAAACCATCCTCAACAATAAAAGGACTTCAGGGGGAATCACTATCCCTGAACTCAAGCAGTATTACAGACCAATAGTGATAAAAACTGCATGGTATTGGTACAGAGATAGGCAGATACACCAGTGGAATAGAATTGAAGACGCAGAAATGAACCCACACACCTATGGTCACTTGATCTTTGAAAAAGGAGCTAAAACCATCCAATGAAAGAAAGATAGCATTTTCAGCAAATAGTGCTGGTTCAACTGGAGGGCAACATGTAGAAGAATGCAGATCGATCCATGCTTATCACCCTGTACAAAGCTTAAGTCCAAGTGGATCAAGCACCTCCACATCAAACCAGATACACACAAACTAATAGAAGAAAAAGTGGGGAAGCATCTCAAACACATGGGCACTGGAGAAAATTTCCTGAACAAAACACCAATGACTTATGCTCTAAGATCAAGAATCAACAAATGGGATTTCATAAAACTGCAAATCTTATGTAAGGCAAAGGACACTGTTGTTAGGACAAAACAGCAACCAACAGATTGGGAAAAGATCTTTACCAATGCTACAACTGATAGAGGGCTTATATCCAAAATATACAAAGAACTCATGAAGTTAGACTGAAGAGAGATAATAACCCTATTAAAAACCAGGTTCAGGGGGTTGGGGATTTAGCTCAGTGGTAGAGCACTTGCCTAGCAAGCACAAGGCCCTGGGTTCAATCCCCAGCTCTGAACAAAAAAAAAAAAAAGAAAAGAAAAAAAAAGAAATACTCAATTTAATAAATAGAAAAAAATAGAAAAAAAATTAAAAATAAAAACAGGGTTCAGAGCTAAACAAATAATTCATACCTGAGGAATGCTGAATGGCTGAGAAACACCTAAAGAAATGTTTAACATCTTTAGTCATAAGGGAAATGCAAATCAAAACAACCTTGAGATTCCACCTCACACCAGTCAGAATGGCTAAGATCAAAAACTCAGGTGTCAGTAAATGCCAGCGAGGATGTGGAGAACGAGGAACACTCCTCCATTGTTGGTAGGATTGCAAGCTCGTACAGTCACTCTGGAAATCAGTCTGGAGGTTCCTCCATAAATTGGACATTCCTCCATAAGTTGGACATAAATTGGGACCTGAGGACCCAGCTATACTTCTTTTGGGCATATACCCAAAAGATGCCCCAACATATAACAAAGACATATGTTACATTATGTTCATAGCAGCCTTATTTATAATAGCCCGAAGCTGGAAAGAACCCAGATGCCCTTCAACAGAGGAATGGATACAGAAAATGTAGTACACCTACACAATGGAATATTACTCAGCTATCAAAAACAATGACTTTATGAAATTACTAGGCAAATGGATGGAACTGGAAAATATCATACTGAGTCAGGTAACCCAATTACAGAAAAACACACATGATATGCACTCATTGATAAGTGGCTATTAGCCCAAATGCTTGAATTACCCTAGATGCATAGACCACATGAAACTCAAGAAAGATGACCAAAATGCAAATGCTTCACTCCTTCTTTAAAAGGTGAGCAAGAATACCCTTGGGAGGGAATAGGGAAGCAAAGTTTAGAACAGAGGCATAAGGAACACCCATTCAGAGCCTGCCCCACATGTAGCCCATACATATACAGCCACCAAACTAGAGAAGATGGATGAAGCAAAGAAGTTCAGGCTGACAGAAACTGGATGTAGATCTCTCCTGAGAGACACAGCCAGAATACAACAAATACATAGGTGAATGCCAGTAGCAAACCACTGAACTGAGAACGGGACCCCCGTTGAAGGAATCAGAGAAAGGACTGAAAGAGCTTGAAGGGGCTTGAGACCCCATATGAACAACAATGCTAAGCAACCCGAGCTTCCAAGGACTAAGCCACTACCCAAAGACTATACATGGACTGATCCTGGGCTCCAACTGCATAGGTACCAATGAACAGCCTAGTAAGAGCAGCAGTGGAAGGGGAAGCCCTTGGTCCTGGCAAGACTGAACCCCCAGTGAATGTGATTCTTGGAGGCAGGGCGGTAATGGGTGGAAGGTGGGGAGTTGAATATCCCTACAGAAGGGACAGGGAGGGTTTAGGGGGTTGTTTGCCTGGAAACAGGGAAAGGGAATAACAATAGAAATGGAAATAAGAAATACCCAAGTTAATAAAGGTGGAAAAAAAGAGGCCCCAACAGATACAAGAAGATTGAAATAATTCCATGCATCCTATCAGATCACCACAGACTAAGGCTGTTCTTCAATAACAACAAAAACAACAGAAAACCACATACACATTGAAGCTGAACAACACTCTACTCAGTAATAACTTGGTCAAGGAAGAAGTAAAGAAATTAAAGACTTTTTAGAATTTAATGAAAATTAAGGCACAACATACTCAAAATTGTGGGTCACAGTGAAAGCAGTGCTAAGAAGAAAACTCGTAGCTCTGAGTGCCTCCAAAATGTTATATTCTGAAGGGATGTCATTCGGTTATTGGTATGTTTGGATGCATTATTTAAGCCATTCTACTCTCTATGTTTTCCTTAAATGTGCTTTCGTCATAGTTTTCTCAATCAGAAAATAGAAAGTACCTTCCCTAAAATATCATCAACTTCACAACATAAGTTACATGTCAGATTCAATATTACTATATAAAATTGGTTCTCAATTTCTAGTATTTATTATACTCTATGATTATCTAATGCAATTATATCTGTGTGTAAGACAAATCAACATTTATTTAAAAAGTCAAGAAAATAGATTTTTTAATGAAGGAAAGTGAAGTTTTTAATGTTTAATTTTATGTAGAACTATTTGTCAACCTAGTCAAACAACAAAAGATTTAATTAGCAAACAATGTTATTGTATGCGATTACCTACTTCTTTGTGATTTGTTTAAAGTTAGTATAGTGTTAAGGAAAGAAAAAGAAACCATGGATGCCCTGAAGGTTGAAATTGACAAGAGAAAATCTATCGATTTTAAGAATTATTGGAATTCTAAACTGAAATCTTGACTTTCAGTAATTCTGCTCTTTCTGGTTTAAACTTAAGAGCAGGTTTTATGCTTCAGGTGTTACCTGTTTGTGGTTTTCTATAAGAGAGTTAAATTCTGTCACATTCCATAGAGCACTCATATGAAAACCCTGGATGGGGCTATGTCTCATCCTTAACTTTATAAACTGAATAGTGGAGACCAAAGTATAGGAACAATATTTTAAAACCATATTTCCATCATCATATTGAAAATGGGAGACTACAAAATATGATGTTGTGGTATTAAAGACAAATCACGTTCAATGTATTGTTTTTCCAAGTTTGTCTTATATGGTTTATTTAAGCTAACTTTTCAAGTTTGAGACCAATATCTATTCCACTAAAGTCAGCTAATATTTCTGCTGTTTCACATGTTATCTCTAGAGTTTTGTAACTTTTATTCTGCAAACCTCTCTTTAATCAGGAAACATATTTTTGATCTCCATTTTCCAATATTTATCATTATATCCTTCAAAATTTATTTTACTGGTCTTGACTTCAAATATTTTTATTGATAATATTATATGGTAAAACAAGATGATATATTTATGCTGATTATGTGTGTGAATAGAGATAGAAAGACAGAAATAGAGAGATAGAGAAAGATTGTGTCACAGAAGAATTAGCTGGATCTCTTCTACAACCATGTGTTTCCTTTTCAGATGGTCAAATTTGGCATTTACCAGCTGAGCTATTCCCTTGAGACAAAAACACATTTTCTATGTTATTCAAAATATACATAATGCACATTATATATATACATATATGTATATGCTGTGTAAAATATCTGAATGCCAGTAGTGCAAAGTAAGCATTCAATATCCTTTAGTAATTTTTTTTATTTCTGTCTGATTATTAATGTTCCCACACTTGCTTTTATCAACTCTCTGTGTCCTCCAAAACATCTTAAATGTTTGCAGTAATTCTTTAATCATA
Organism: Rattus norvegicus; assembly: GCF_021556685.1. Classification (NCBI taxonomy): domain Eukaryota; kingdom Metazoa; phylum Chordata; class Mammalia; order Rodentia; family Muridae; genus Rattus; species Rattus norvegicus. The sequence continues at coordinate 16,676,916 of NC_141535.1, read as the reverse complement.
TCCCAGCTATATTTTACAAACTATGCTCATGATATTAATATAAAAATGCAAATAATCTGCCTGAAATGTACATATAAGTGGTGTTATACATACTAGAAGGGTGCCATTTATATATTTAGGGGGTATATGTAAATGTGTCTGTGGATATGTTAATATACATATCTGTATACCTGTGTATGAATATGTGTGTATGTGTATGTATTAGCCACAATTAATAAAAAACAAAGCCATGAAAAAATGAATTTGAAAAAAATCTATGGAAAGAACAAAACATACTATGAACGAAAAATGGTTTGCTTATTTCTGGGTTGACAAACAGAAGGGTAATGTTACTGCAATGCTCTCCAAACATTTTCTCAGCTTTGAACATAAAAGCATTTCAGTATCAAGAAATAAAAATAATAATAGAAAGCCTAAGAAAGCCAAAGGGGGAAAAGGAACATGTAATAAAAGTGATATTCAACATCACTAATTATAAAAGAATGGAAATCAAAATCACAATGAAGTTTCACCTCACATCTTCTAGGAGGACTATTATCAAAAAGACTGCATTTTAAATAATGTTTAAATAATGCTCAAGTTACAGATTTTAGCAAATTGCCAGAGTTGACCACTCAGCTTCCATTTCCCCTTGTTAATTTAAAGACCAGGTGGAGAATCTTCAGAAGCAAATGTCCATACAAACCTACTTCTTCCCTGATAGAATGAAAAATTGCTTCCCTCTTTTAGTAACTCTAATTCTCATTTACTGATAAACATAATTCGGTAAGAAATTGTTCAGATTTATCTATTAGTACAACAGAGGTCTATAAGTTACAAAATAATAAGCTGAAAATTCAGTTCTGTTCTTAACAATATTTCTGTGTCAATTTCAGTTACTTCTAAACATTCCTCTCGTTACACCCAAGACTGGTATTATCTATTGATTTGGATTATTTGAAGTTCTATGAAATATGTAGTTAATGAAAACAAAGAAAACCCAAGAAAAACAGAATGCCAGAAGAACAATTTAAACGGGAACTGTTACAGTATCAGTTGTCACTTAATTTGTAGACAGGAGGATGACATGATAAGAGTCTTGCAGTATTATGCTTGTCATGTGGAAGTGGAATTAGATTCAAAAGAATAAATCAAAAACATAGGAGTAAAATTTCATAGCTGTTCTGATCTAAGCAATTAAAAGTAAGTTTAATGACAATTAACCTATAACCCATAATGGTAACATACCTAAAGAAACAGAGGAGTTTGTTTCTCTCAGGTAAACAAACGTAAATGGTGTAATCTCTTTTCAAAATTGTATAATCAGGACTCCAGTTCTTCATACTTCTATGAATGTCTTCTACCTTGTGTCTGGGACGGTTGCTTAAACTCTAAACATCATGACTCTGTTCCAGTGGATTGAAAAGAAATGAAAAAGAGCAACAGTTGTATCCTCTATGTTTGACGGTGGCATACACAACTTCTGCTTGTATTTATTAGCCTGCGTTTAGTTATATTCCTTTGTTTAGCAATGAGGAAGTCTAGAAACTACATCTTCAAACCAGCTGTACATTTGGATAAGAGTTTTACCATTTTGAAAAGAAAAGAGAATGTATTGAAGCCACAGTCATCAGTCCTTGGCACACATATACTAAACCAATGCATAACAATGTTTTCTAATGGTCATCTAATTCTTGAGAAATCATGTGCTGCCCAGAACTGGAAGTATCCCAGTGCAAGTTTGATCGCTACCACTACTAATGCAAAGTCAAAGTTGAAGACACTTAAGGGCAACTAACTCACATCCAAGACTCTAATGGTCTACAAGATGTAGACTGACAAATAAAACAGAGTTACGTACTCAGAATACCACCATATTCTGAATATACGACACCCATGTCCCAGACCAGATGTGCAAAACTGTGCTAATCAACAAGCATTAATCCCTGTCTGTAAGAACATACTGAAGTGCCAGGGAGTGAAATGTCAGAAAGCAGCTCCCTTCCCCACCCCTCTGTGGCTGAAGTTCCATCTGCAGACCCCGAACCCCTACACTGTTGCGGAGGCCAAGAAGTGCTTGCTGACAGGAGCCTGTTCCTGAGGGATTCTACGAGCACCTGACCAATACAGGTTCATATTCTCACAGCCAGCCATTGGTCTGAGCCCAGGGACCCCAATGGAAGAGCTAGGGGAAGGATTAAAGAAGCTCAAGGGGGTTGCAACCCCATAGGAAGGACAATATTAACTAACCTGACTACCCAGAGCTCCCAGAAAAAAAAAAGAGGAGGGATCCATGGCTCCAGATACATTTGTAGCAGAGGATAGCCTTATCTGACATCAGTGGGAGGAGGCCCTTGGTCCTGTGAAGTCTTGATATCCCAGCATCGGAGGATGCTAGAGCGGTGAGGTGGGAGTGGGTGAATGGATGGAGGAGCTCCCTCATAGAGGCAAGAAGAGGGGGAAGAAGGGGGAGACATGGGAAGGGGAATATCATTTGAAATGTAAACGAATAAAATGACTAGTAAAAACAAAGATTCAGATTTAGTATCCCTGTTATTCTCCCCTTGACTTGCAGGACTTCCTTCCTGTATCTACATGTGGCCTTTCTTCTGTGTGCTCATGTTCAGTCCTCTTCCAGGGGTCCAGTCACACTGGATTCACCTGACCTCAAATACAATCCCATTTTTGGACACTGGGTCAAGGTTATCATAGGAAAGGGGAGAAACAATCAGTCCATTGCAACTGCATTCGTCATCTCTTTCTGCTCTGTTGCTAAAAAATCACTGAGCCCTAAAACTGAGAGAGGGAAATGAGAATAGAATAGAAATGTGAGAATTTCAATAATTACTGGCTAACCAGTTTCCAGAGGGTGAACAACAAACAAGAGGTAAATTTCTCAAAAACTTAATAATAGTGGTTCAAGGAAACAGTGTGAGACTGAAATATTCTGACTCAATTTTCATAATATTGTAAATAACTATTTTAGTGTATTTTGTTTTATCATAAGTATACTTGTAAACTGTTTCTGTACCTGCTTCTGGAGATTAAACTCAGAAAGCAATCAATATGACTTGCCTGGAAGAATATATGAAGAATTGTTCATTCCCCATGTTGTATACTTTTTTCCATAACATAACATAACATTAATCAAGAGAACAAAGAAATTATAACATAATTGTATACACGATTTTTTAAATTTTAAAAAGTGTTTCATAAAAACTTTCAAATTTCACAATTCTGACCTTTATAACAATGAGCTGAGATTATCTCTTCAATTTCTATGTAAACTTCGTTAATTAGGGCATATCTACTGTCACCATACTCAGAGTTTACAGATTCCTACATTTGATAATTATTTAGTGGGTGATGACTGCCAAAAACTGTGACTGCAACTGTAAATGAAACCTTCACAGTCCCTGACAGTCTCTCTCGCAAACAGTGTTCTGTAGAAAGGTGTGCAGACAGGTAGACAAGCAATTACCACAGTAGGTGGGAAGCACTCCAGTAGGACAGGCATGGGGGTGCCTGCCTCTGTCTAAGGCATCAGGAAAAGATTCCTGGATAAGGAGTGTTTAGCCAGCAAGCAGATCAGATGAAGGCCACATCATTAATGTCTTTTTCTTCCAGCTTAATTTAAAAATGTTCAAAATATAAATTTTTTGACTTAGTTTTCCTAAAATTATTTATGTGTATGCAGGTGTGTGTGTTTGTGTTTGTGTGTGTGTGTGTGTGTGTGTTGGGGGGCAGTATGTGCCTGTGTGTGGGGTGTGTGTGTGTATGTGCCTGTGTGTGTGTGTGTGTGTTGGGGGGCAGTATGTGCCTGTGTGTGGGGTGTGTGTGTGTATGTGCCTGTGTGTGGGGGGGTGTGTGTGTGTATGTGCCTGTGTGTGTGTGTCTGTGTGTGTTTGTGTGTGTGTGTGTCTGTGTGTGTGGTGTGTGTGTGTGTGTATGTGCCTGTGTGTGTGTGTGTGTTGGGGGGCAGTATGTGCCTGTGTGTGGGGGGTGTGTGTGTATGTGCCTGTGTGTGTGTGTGTGTGTGTTGGGGGGCAGTATGTGCCTGTGTGTGGGGGGTGTGTGTGTATGTGCCTGTGTGTGTGTGTGTGTGGTGGGGGGCAGTATGTGCCTGTGTGTGGGGTGTGTGTGTGTATGTGCCTGTGTGTGTGGGTGTGTGTGTGTGTGTGCCTGTGTGTGTGTGTGTTTGTGTGTGTGTGTGTGTCTGTGTGTGTGTGTATGTGCCTGTGTGTGTGTGTGTGTGTGTTGGGGGGCAGTATGTGCCTGTGTGTGGAGTGTGTGTGTGTATGTGCCTGTGTGTGTGTGTGTGTTGGGGGGCAGTATGTGCCTGTGTGGGGGGTGTGTGTGTGTATGTGCCTGTGTGTGGGGTGTGTGTGTGTATGTGCCTGTGTGTGGGGGTTTGTGTGTGTGTGTATGTGCCTGTGTGTGTGTGTGTCTGTGTGTGTTTGTGTGTGTGTATGTGCCTGTGTGTGTGTGTGCCTGTGTGTGTGTGTCTGTGTGTGTTTGTGTGTGTGTATGTGCCTGTGTGTGTGTGCCTGTGTGTGTGTGTCTGTGTGTGTTTGTGTGTGTATGTGCCTGTGTGTGTGTGCCTGTGTGTGTGTCTGTGTGTGTTTGTGTGTGTGTGTGTATGTGCCTGTGTGTGTGTCTGTGTGTGTTTGTGTGTGTGTGTATATGCCTGTGTGTGTGTGCCTCTGTGTGTGTGTCTGTGTGTGTTTGTGTGTGTATGTGCCTGTGTGTGTGTGTGTCTGTGTGTGTATGAGCCTGTGTGTGTATGCCTGTGTGTGTGTGCCTGTGTGTGTGTGTGCCTGTGTGTGTGTGTGCCTGTGTGTGTGTGTGTGCCTGTGTGTGTGTGTGTGCCTGTGTGTGTGTGTGTGCCTGTGTGTGTGTGTGTGCCTGTGTGTGTGTGTGTGTGTGTGTCAATTATCTTGTTCCATCTTAAGGGTTCAAAAGATCAAACATAGATTGTCATGTTTGATGACTAATGTCATTGACTGTTAAGTCATCTTTCAGACCCCTAAATATTTTGGTTTTAGAAATATATATATATATATATATATATACACATATATATATATGTGTATATATACATATATATATATATGTAATCTGCGTCACTAATATATGTTTGCTGTATATCCTCAATATCTCTTTCAACATAGGCATATACACACACATTTTATCTCAACCCTCTTCAAAATCAGTTGACTATAAGAAGAAACATTATCCCTAAAAATCTTAATACTCTAGACATGCACTATTCAGTTACTACATCTAAGAATTTAAAATTCAATAATGTCAGCTAGTATGAGCCCATAGTCAAATATCTCAAATAATTCTTAAAATCATTTGTGTTTTACTTTGTTTATTTTATCCAGGTTCCATGTAAGGTTTATTTTAGTGGGCTGCCCCAGTAACTAGGCAGGAACTAGGTCCCACCTTTCCTTTCAAGACAGACAGCATTTCAATCTAACTTCCCAAGGAAGAGGAACTCTGGATCTCCAACTGAAAGCAGGTAGTATTTTCCATCACTCCTGAAACAGTATTGATGTTTAGAATTCCTGACACCTGATCTGAAAATTCTTATTTTTCCAGTTCCCCAAACACTGCTGTCATGTTCTCCCCATTAAAAGTGATGTCCACAGAAGAGCTGGGTCTGCCTCTTACACTGTCAGGCTTGCCTAACCGATATTTTTGAGGTGACAGGAGTTGTACTTGATGGCTCCTGCCTGTGAACCCCAGTCTTCCTTACCTCACCCCCAACACTCATCCAGAGCTGTTTGCAGATGACCTTCACTAGACAGAATTCATTCATGGGGATCACTAGGGATTTCCTCTGTTCGGTTTTGTACTGCATCTAGTACCCTGCCTGATGTTGCTGAATGAGCAAATTACAAATGAAAATATACCCATTTATCACTTCCAAATGACTCTCTGAAGCAGTTTTGCCTGCCAATAACCATGGTGCACATTCACAGGTATTTATAAATTTGCATCCTATTATAAGCATGCAGGTTTAACACCAGTGAATTTTCTTCATCTCAGCTTGTAGGGAATAAAATGCCAATGTGTTTTCACGGCCTCCCTGCATATGTTGGTAGTAAAATATTCACGACTTAGAGAATTATGCAGTGTGTTTTCAACAGCAGCTTTTGAAAGCCACTTTTTCCATTAAAACTGTCAGTTTGGTAATACAGTCATGATTCCAAAGCAAAGGAGCATTATGGAGCAAATCAAAGATAGATTACATATTTTATGCTTACATATTCTAGAACCTTTACAGTGTAAAGTTGTTGGATTTCTTTTTATACTTGATATAAGTCTCATCCATTTTTGAATTAGAATGCATCACCTTCATTATGAACCAAATAAACCTAGTGTATAATCTATGAGGTATCTCCAGGTATTGTACTTGTGCTATTCACTAGCAATTGCAAGGAAAAAGCATAGCACTGAGAACTGGAAAAAGAACATTCCTGGGGGCTTAATTTTTCTTTTGTAAACAAACTTCTATATCTTCTAGGTCATGCACATTGGGAAGAAATATGCCCATATCTCCAAAGACCTACAATAACCCCATAACTGTTGGTCAAGCAACAAGCTGAATCAAAAAAGTAATAACCAAGAGCCCTTAAAATTAATAGGAAAATTTTTAGCCAGGAAAAAAAATATATCAGGTATCCATCAATGCCCCAGAACTAAGGCTGTCCCACAACCCACAGTGGTACCCAAATCCTGCCCAGAGAGATCTGGTCTCCCAGGATTAGGGCACTCCTAAGCCCACAGGTGAGAATGCGACCTTCACTCCAATAACTGCAAAAGAGGGACATACCAGGACTACACAGTGCACTAAAAGGACAAAGCAGGGAAGGACAAGCTCCTTCCAATTTCCAACTGTACCCTGGAGCTAATACTATCCCACAGCCTTCCGTATCCAAATCTCTGATCAATGGACAGATCATGGAAACAGAAACTAAACAGAGACACAGTAAAAGTAATGGAAGTTATGAATCAAGTGAATTTAACAGATATCTATGGAAAATGTCATCCTAAAACAAAAGAATGTACCTTCTTCTCAGTACCTTCTCCAAAATTAATCATATAATTGATCACAAAACAGGTCTCAACAGATACAAGAAGAATGAAATAATTCCATGAATCCTATCAGATCACCACAGACTAAGGCTGTTCTTCAATAACAACAAAACTAGAGAAAGAACACATACACATCTAAGTTGAACAATGCTCTACTCAATGATAACTTAGTCAAGGAAGAAATAAATAAATACAAGACTCTTTAGAATTTAATGAAAATGAAGGCACAACATATGCAAAGTTATGGGACACAGTGAAAGCAGTGCTAAGAGGAAAACACATAGCTCTGAGTGACTCCAAAAAGAAACTAGAGAGAGCATACACTAACAGCTCAACTGCACACAAGAAAACTCTAGAACAAAAAGAAGCAAATACACCCAAGAAGAATAGATGTCCAGAAATAATCAAACTCAGGGCTGACATCAAGCAAGGAGAAACAAAAAGAACTATGCAAAGAATCAACAAAAACAGGAGCTGGTTCTTTGAGAAAATCAACATGATAGTTTAACCCATAGCCAGCCTAACCAGAGGGCACAGAGAGAATATCCAAATTAACAAAATCAGAAATAAAAGGGAAGACAAAACCCCAGAAACTAAGAAAATTTTTAAAAAAATCATCAGATCCTACTACAAAAGCCTATACTTGACAAAACTGAAAAATCTGAAATGAGTAATTTTCTAGACAGATATCAGGTACTGAAGTTAAATCATGGCAGATAAATCATTTAAACAGTTCCATAAACCCTAGAGAAATAGAAGTAGTCACTAAAAATCTCCCAAACAAAAAAAAGGACCAGATGGGTTTCGTGGAGAATTCTATCAGACCTTCAGAGAAAACCTCATACCAATACTGTCCAAACTATTCCACAAAATAGAAACAGATGGAGCACTACTCAATTCCTTCTATGAAGCCACAATTATGCTGATTCCTAAACCACTCAAAGACACAACAAAGAAAGAGAACCTCAGACCAATTTCCCTTATGAATATCCATGCAAAAATATTCAATTAAATTCTTGCAAACTGAACTCATGAACACATCAAAATGATCATCCATCATGATCAAGTAGGCTTATACCAGGGATGCTGGGATGGTTCAATATACGGAAATACATCAATTTAATCTACTAGATAAACGAACTCATTTCACTAGATTCTGAGAGAGCATTTGACAAAATTCAACACCCCTTCATCTTAAAAGTCTTGGAAATATCAGGAATTCAAAGCCCATACTTAAACATAGTAAAAGCAATATAGTATAGCAAACCAGTAGTCAACATCAAGATAAATGGAAAGAAACTTAAGCAATCCCACTAAAAGCAGAGACTACTTAGTCTCTGCCTACTCTCTCCCTACTTAGTCAATATAGCACTCAAAGTCTTAGCTAGAGTAGTCAGACAACAAAAGGAAGTCAAATGATACAAATTATAAAAGAAAAAGTCAAAACATCACTATTTGCACATGATATTATATTATACTTAAGTGACCCCAAAAATTCCACCAGAACTCCTAAACCTTATAAACTACTTCAGCAAAGTGGCTTGATATAAAATTAACTCAAACAAATCAGTAGCCTTCCTCTACTCAAAGGATAAACAGGCTGAGAAAGAAATTAGGAAAATGATACCCTTCACAATAGTCAGAAATGATATAAAATACCTTGGTGTGACTGTGACAAGTGAATGATCTGTCTGACAGGAACTTCAGGTCTCTGAAGAAAAACATGGAAGAAGGTCTCAGGAGATGGAAAGATCTCCCATGCACATGGATTGGGAGGATTAATATACTAAAAGTGGCCATCTTGCTGAAAGCAATCTACAGATTAAATGCGATCCCCATTAAAATGTCAACTCAATTCCTCACAGAATTAAAAAGAGCAATCTGCAAATTCATTTGCAATAACAAATATCCTAGGATAGGGAAAACTGTTATCAACAATAAAAGAATGTCTGCAGAAATCAGCATCTCTGACCTCAAGCAGTATTACAGAGCAATCATGATAAAAACTGCTTGATGTTGGTATAGAGACAGGTAGGTAGATCAATAGAATAGAATTGAAGGCCCAGAAATGAACTCACATACCTATGGTCACTTTATCTTTGACAAAGAAGCTAAAACCATCCAGTTGAAAAAAGATAGCTTTTTCAACAAATGGTACTGGCTCAACTGGAGGTCAGCATGTAGAAGAATGCAAATTGACCCATTGTTATCACTCTGTACAAAGTTGAAATCCAAGTAAATCATGGATCTACACATAAAGCCAGATACACTGAAACTAACAGAGTAAAAAGTGCGGAAGAGTCTCTATCACATGGGCACTCGGGACAATTTCCTGAACAAAACACCAATGGCTTATGCTCTAGACAAATTGACAAATAGACAAATCGGACCTCATAAATTTGAAAAGCTTCTGTAAGTCAAAGGACACTATCAATAGGACAAAAGACCAACCCACAGATTGGGAAAAGATCTTCACCAATACTGCATCCAATAGAGGGCTAATATCTAATGTATACAAAGAACTTAAGAAGTTAGACTCCAAAGAGCCAAATAACCCTATTTAAAAAATGGGATACAGAGCTAAACAAGGAATTCCCAATTAAGGAATATCAAATGGCCAAGAAGCACCTAAAGAAATTTCAACATCCTTAGTCATCAAAGAAATGCAAATCAAAACAACCCTGAGATTCCACCTCACACCAGTCAGAATGGCTAAGACCAAAAACTCAGGTGATGGCAGATGCAGGTGATGATGTGGAGCAAGAGGAATACACCTCCATTGTTGGTAGGATGGCAAGCTGGTATAACCACTGTGGAAAACAATCAGGCAGGTCCTCAGAAAATTGGACATAGTGCTACCTGAGTATCCAGCTACCTGAGCATATACCCAAAAGATGCTCCAACATATAACAAGGACACATGCTCCACTAAGTTCATAGTAGCCTTATGTATAACAGCCAGAAGGTGAAAACATCCCAAGTGTCCTTCAACAGAGGAATGGATACAGAAGATGTGGTGCATTTACACAATGCAGTACTACTCAGCAATTAAATACAATGACTTTAGAAAATTCTTAGTCAAATGGATGAAACTAGAAAATATAGTGAGTGAGATAATCCAGTCACAAAAGAACACATATGGTATGTGCTCACTGATAAGTAGATATTAGCCTAAAAGCTCAGAATACCTAAAAAAAAAAAAATTCACAGACCATATGAAACTCAAGAAGAAGGAAGGCCAAAATGCAAATGCTTCAGTCCTTCTTAGAGGAGGCAAAAATTCTCCTGGGAGGTAGAGGGATGGAGGGACTTGAGAGGAAGAATTGAGGGACAGTGGAATACAGGAGGGCAGGATCAGGTATGAGATGAGATGGGATGATATACAGAGGGTCAGGAATTTGAACAGAGGTGTATAGCAATGGGGGATGGAGAACTGGCAAATCCCAGTTGCCACAAAAGCAAGAGGCTCCCAGGACCCAACAGGGACATTAGCTGAAATGCCCAACAAAGGGGAGGGAGAACTTGGAGAGAGTATATCCAGAAGTTACGCAAGACCCCCGGTTGGGGGATGGGGTCACTCACCCTTCTCAAAATTTTAACCCAGAATTGCTCCTGCTTAAAAGAAATAACAGAGATAGAGTGGAGCAGAGACTGAAGGAAATGCCATCCAAAGACTGCCCCACCTGGGAATCCATCCCATATGCAATCACAAAACCCAGTCACTACTGCTGATCCCAAGAAGTGCTTGTTGATAGGAGCCTGATATAGATGTCTCCTGAGAGGCTCTGCCAAAACCTTTCTGATATAGATGAGGATGCTTGCAGCTAATCATTGGAGTAAGCATGAGGACCCCAATGGAAGAGTTAGAGAAAGGACTGAAGGAGCTGAAGGGGTTTTCAACACCAGAGGAAGAACATTATCAACTAAGACCCCCAGAGCTCCCAGAGACTAAACCCCCAACCAAAGAGTACACATGGAGGGACCCATGGCTCCAGCGGCATATGTAGCAGAAAATGGCATTGTCTGGCATCAATGGAAGGAGAAGCCCTTGGTCCTGTGAAGGCTCAATTCCCCAGTCTATGGGAATGCGAGGGCAGTGAGTTGGGTTAGGTGGATGGGAGGGGGAGCATTCTGACAGAAGAAGAAGGAGAGGGTATGGGGGAACTGGGCAAGGGGATAACTTTCGAAATGTAAATACATAAAATAGCCAATAAAAAAGAAAAGAAAAATATAATTTAAAATATTATTAATATCTTAATAAATTAGCTGTAATACAAATCTATCAGTGGATTTGTCATAAGGAGTAGAAAGTGCTTGGCAACAAGACAGAGTCTGTCTCTTGATTATAGGTTACAACACACACTTGGGCATACTCAGTGGAATGTGAGGGAGGAGGATAAAGGTAATTAAAACTCTTAAAATAACAGTATTTGTCCATAAGTGATGAGATTCTCCCATGACACGTGGAAGTGACAAGATGATTGCCTGATTAAATACTGTGAGATAATATGGCTCACAGATTCACATATTTCACAATATGGTGGCAGACAAGGACTGTATAAATTATTCTAATTCTGGAACCATCCTTCAGACCTAGATTCAAATTGGATGAGGATAGATATTTATACATTTATTCTGGTCAATATGTCTCTGTAAAGGGGGAAATGAATTACAGAACTATGTGAAGCAATCACAACTAAAAATGTTGGCTCTGCACTCAAATACTGTGTGTTCAAATTCTATTACAATCACTCAGTAGCTCTTTAAAACAGCCACTCTATACACTGATTTCTCTGTCTCTAAATTAGGGTAGCAGACTCTTAATTTTGTCAATCCGTGGCCATTCCTAATACCTTTCCCCTTTCTCCACAGTAGGTCGAGGTCATCACTACTTGTTCTCTGTGTTCTTGGAGCTGTAGCAGTGGCAGTGTGGTGGGATCCTGAAGTGAGATATGCACAACCGTCTCTGGCAGGAGTAGGAGGGAAAGATTTCTTTTCCTGTGAAAAAGACCTGAAGTAGCTGGCTCAGCCTTTTTATTTGTCTTCTTACCAGAATAAAGATGTGTCTTGTAGCTTAAGGGGAAGGCCTGGACATTCCAAAGAAAGGTACCCTGCCATCATGGCACCACAAAATAGTCCACCCACAGTTCTCTGTCTCCACAAGATAGACATCCACAGTACTCTTTCTCCAAACTTTTTTCCATGTAAGAAAAGTAAGCATCTATTTTAAGGTTCTTAGCCACTTATAGCTCCAATTGCTCTAGTTAATGAAGTGAGATAACAGCCTGAAGTTGTGTGGTGAGTGAATGAGAATGACCCTCATAAGCTCAGATGTATGATCCCCAGTTGGTTAAAATTGTTTGGGGAAGAGTAGAAGAGCTGCTAAGAGAATCATGTCAATGGGAGCAGGCCTTGAGGTTTCGAGAGTCTGGCACCATTCTGAGTGTATCTCTCTGTCCTATGATTATGTCTCAGGTTGTAAGCTCTCATCAACCAGTAACATGCTTGCCTGTCTGCTACCATGCTCCCTGCCATGATGGTTATGGACTCTAAGCATCTGAAATGAGTGTAATAATTTGCTTCCATCACGCTTTATCACTGCAATAGAAAAATAACTAAGACAGGTTGTTAAGTAAAATGGTTCACCCAGTACACAGATTGATGCAGTGTGAGAAGATTATTATTGACTAGCTGTGGTCTCATAGTAGCAGCATTTGCAATGTCATGGTTATATTTTTAAATCTACTAGGAAAAAATACTGTTCTACCCACAGGATAGCCTATTGTTTATAGCCTTTGGTGCCATGAGTTCAGAGCAGAGGTTAGGCAACGATTCATGGATCCTCAGGATTAATTTGCTCTGAAAAAAACCAAGCATTTGAAAAAAAACTAATGTGGTTCTGAGATAGCATTGGCTGAAAGCCATGTTCACTTCATGCATTGAGGAAGCAGGATCATTGCAATTCCACTGTGAAAGAAACAAGGTAGAGAATGGGTAATGTGGAATTTCATGAAATTTAATTATATAGTCACAGGAATTATGAAAATAAAATTTATATATTAACATTAATGTTATATATATACATACTATATACGTGTCTATATGTACTATATGTGTGTCTGTTACCCAAAGAGGCCAGAAGTCATCAGATCCTCTGGAAGTGAGATTACAGATGGTGGTGGGCTACCATGTGGGTGCTAGGAATTAAACCAGGGTCTCCTTGGAGAAGAGTCAATGTTCCTCTGAGCCATCTCTCCAGCCCCAGGAAATTACCTGTTAGAATTCTTCGTTAAGGAAAGGGACCCCATGGGAAGTCCAACTAACCCGAATGCTTGGGAACTCCAAGAGAATGACCCACCAACCAAAGAGCACCTACCTCCCTTACCCCTGCACATATGTGGCAGATATGCAGTTTGCACTTCATGCTGGTCCCCCAAAGACTGGAGCAGAAGCTATCCCTGAGTCTTTTGACTTCCTATGCATCCTGTTCCCCTAGTTAGGCTGCCTTGCCTGGCCTCCGTGGGAGAAGATGTGCCTAGTCCTGTGGTAACTTGATGTGTCAGGGTGTGGAGTGCTACCCAGGGGGGCTCCCCCTTCTCAGAGGAGGAGTGAGAGAAATAGAGGAAGGATCTTTGTGAACGGGTACTGGGAGGAGAGAGTGGCTGATACTGGGGTGTAAAGTGACTAGATAAAGAATTCCTCATTAAAAGAAATCTATTTTTCTCTCATTATTGCTTTTAAAGGGGCAAATATTTTCTTTCCTATCACCAGATAATGAGTCAAAAGTACACAGCCAATTTCAATTTGGTTAAAGACAGAGAAACGTTATACTCACTAAATAACTGAGTGGCAAACTCCAGTGTATTAAAGAAAATATGGTTACTAAAACATGGCACTTTGCTTTAGAACCGAGAGTCTGCCCACAAATAGAATGGAGACTCACAGCCTGGTCCCGTTAATGCAGAGTTTCCCATGCTCAGTTCCCCTAACTTTGTCAGTGAGAGAAACAGTGGGTGTCAAAACTAGGCTCCAGGTTAGTAAGGCTTGCTGGTGAAATCTGTGCTGGTCCTGGCACGGTCAACACAGTACCTGCATCCACACTGAGCACCCCGCACTATCTGACAGTGACTGCCAAACAGGAGATATGGATTTATTCCAAAAGCTTACAACTACTCAAGCTGATACTGTGTGGTGTGAAATAAACATTATTATGTAATTCCCCAACTTGTAAAGCTGGCCTTTATGGAGGATAATAGGCCTACTTCCTGTCTTCTGGGTAAACAGTGTGTGATTCAAAGCTCTGTGCCCACACCAGCCCATTAGACAGAACTACCCGAGTTTCCTGGCAGCCCAGCTACAGCTAACACAGTACCCCTTTTTCCTTCCTTCCTATTCATAGTGATGTGAGGATGAATTGTGAGCTTTCACTCTGAGCTTCCTGGCATTGGTCCATTTGTATCACCACCCTTGCATTATTCAAACACAGTGTGCTTCATATTTATGAGCTTACAAAATTTCCCGTCTCCTGCTTCTGCCATTCTTAAGAACCATCAAGGGAAAAGGGTGTGACCATAAAAGCTAGTGTGTAACAAACCTCATCCAAATGCAGGCAGTGTATTGGGAATCTTAATTCTATTAGAGCATGGACAATGAAGGTATTTGTGTTAGTTACTTTCCCACTTTGAGGTTAAACAAACCAGTGAATGGGACTCCGGGTGGCACCAGAATGAGATACCGCATTGGATAACACAGCACACAAATGCCGGGGAGCATTTTAAAAACAAGCCTCTTTCCTGCCTTCCCATGACTCTTTAGCAGTGTGGATTCTGTAAATGGAAATGAATAGCCTCAGCCCACCAATATCTTCATTCAGCAGTTTGGTTCTGAGATTCACGTGATGCATTTATCTCTATGGCTCCTTCTAAGAAAATGTTCCCCATTCAAAGAAGGTTTGAATTAGCTATAGTTAATGTGTTCCATCTACTCCCAAATCGATATTCTTTCCTGAATAAGGTTCTAATTTGCAATAATTGCTAGACTGAATAACTTGCTACAGGCCTTCTCCCGGTGCTGCCACAAGATGTTTCCCACCAGTGTAATGAACTGAATACAGTTGTATTTAAACAACAATAACACACACACACACACACACACACACACACACACACACGCACAGAGAGAGAGAGAAAGAGAAAGAGACAGAGAAAGAGACAGAGACAGAGAGACAGAGAGAGAGACAGAGAGACAGAGACACAGAGAGAGAGAGAAAGAGAAAGAGAAAGAGACAGAGAGACAGAGAGACAGAGAGACAGAGACACACACACAGAGAGAGAAAGACAAAGAGACAGAAACAGAAACAGGAGAGAGAGACAGAGAGAGCGAGAGAGAGCGCTATCTCCCATACACTCATGCATGGACACAATTATACGCACATGCCACCCCTTTGGCAATGGTCCTCTTTCAACCGTTGTGCCTATATAAGCAGCACTTATTAAAGGGGCGGGACACAACTGCTTCTACCACCTGCCCAAAACATGCACCTCATGAACAGTTACTTAACACTCTATTCAACATTGCCTGTAATAGAAATGGGAGGAATATGGACTCCAATTTCTCATTCTGGAGATTCATTTCTTTGAGTAGAAGATATGGGCAGTATGGGAAAACCAAATGCTCATGGATGACTAGAAATTTGGACAGCATTTCTTAACATGCTGCTCACCTCAAAGCTTCTGCATTAAGGTTCAGAAGCTCTGTTGACTCAGTTTTTAAAAACTTACATTTCATTTTCTAAAATTCGTAAGAATCAGATCCTCCCAAATTGGCAGCTGTTGACTGAGCAGACAGAGTATGAGCAATGAGAAGATGAGCCTCGCACAGCGCGACATCATTCTCTGTGGGTAGGGTTTTGACAAGTTCTCAAAGTCCAGTCGAAATCACTAACAGTCCAGCTTTCTGCTAATTCCCCTAGGCAGAAGTGAAGCTATTCGGGTTTATTTTTTAGAGTTATTTTTTAATTGTGTGTGTGTGTGTGTGTGTGTGTGTGTGTGTGTGTGTGTGCATGTGTGTGTTCATCCATGTGGAACCATGCACAAGTGCCCGTTACAAGCAATGTGAGCTGCCCCACATGGTGCTGGGAATAAACCTTGTATGAGAACAGTACAAACTCTTTACTTCTGAGCAATCTCTTCGGTCACAGTTATTTTATTTATATGTTCTCACAAAAGAAGAGTAATGCAATAGAATTAATCCTTATTACATACACTTTGTGAAATCTGTCATAATTTCATAAGAAATGAGAAAATAGCCATTACCTGTTTTCTTATTATTGTCATATATTATTTGTGTTATTGTTGATGCTTCACTAACTTATTAGATATTATACAAATATAGCCTGTACTCTAACAAAAAATTAATTACATAAATATTGCCAAATTTTGAATCAAGTTTCTAGCCTACAAATTTACTAAATGCCTTCTATATCATGGGGTTCTAATGAAAACAACAACTGTTTATCTATTGATGGTCATATTCCAAAAAAGATAAAAGACCTATATACTTGTACAATTTTCTCACTATATATGAAGGAAAACATACAGAAATAAGACAAAAAACTAACAGAAGTACGAAAACATTTCATACTTGTGCCTGACGTTTACTTGTTTCTAAAAGTAAAGGAGAATTGAATGTTTGCTATTAATAAAAGAAATGGCTCGATGATCTAGCAAACACTTCTTTGTTAGAGGTTAGGGCTTTCATATGAGTAAGAAGGCAAACAATAATTAAGCATGAATTAAAATTTGTTGTTAAATATAGCATCTTTTTTAAGTTGGTTTTGTACTTAATAAGTTACACTAGATTAGAAAATTTCCAGTGCTGCTATCTTCCATAACTGAGCAAAGACAAGACCACAGAAGCAAGTGATAGAGAACTTTCTAATTCCTTCATTAAAATATCTTTGAGATGCTCAGCTGGTTTATTATGTAACCATATCACCATTTCAAAGTGGAATATTCAACCCAAAGTCCAGTTAGCACTTCACAATTCTCCAACTTCTGACCTTGCCTGATTAGTTATTTTAAGACACAAACTCTTCCAGAAATGCTGTATAATGGGATAAACTACAGAAACAAAAGTAGTTAAAGCAAGTTTAAACAAAGCAGGTTATCATCCCTTATAGGTCCCAGAAAACACTGACTCAAGAAATTCTTATATATCATCTATGACCCACCTCAAAGAGAGCTGTTTTTCCAGACAAAAATATATAATGTTTATCCATTGGCTCTCTTCTGACAGTTTTCTCACTGAGGGTTCAGGCCTGTATCATAGTTCTCCTGTGTCAATGAATTAAAGCCAGATGCAAATGCTTTCTCGGCATGATACAGCCTTGTTGAAGCTAGCAAATAAATTTAAATTTTAATGTCCTTTGAGGCAGAGAGTGTATTTAGATATCTCATTTTCTGCTATGTTGCAATAAAAACACATACATGTGAGGACCTAATAATTTCTTATTTTGATTGAAGCCATAAACAATGAAGTCTTCTTTTACAGAAATAGGCAGAGCATGAACAGTGACTATGGTGGGTTTTACTTCTCAACGAAGTCAACCAACAAAGAAAGTCTGTAGTCATCAGAATGAGAAAGTATTTCGGCCCCCATTCCTATTTAGTCCTTGACCTCAAATGTGACTGACAAGTGGAGTGGTGATTTGGGAATGCGAGCAGACACCTGTCCACCGAGGAATGGACTGGAGCCAGCAGCTCATTACACTGAAAACTACTAAACAGCCATTGTAGAGCGACGACTTTTCATCACCTGGGTCAGATACAAACCAATAACCTAGAGGTGAAAGGCTGTCCATCAAATTCCAGTTCCCACTTCCCAAGTCCATTCAGTTCCATCTATTCAATTTTGAGGACTCTCTTCTATAGGTTTGTGCAAAAGAAGCCATGTGATTCAATAGAGTTCAGACGGTTATTATTTATGGGATGCACTGAAAGGATTATAGATTCGATCACAATTAAGTTCTTTCCTAATGAATCCACAGGCTTTCAATAATCTTCTCAAAGTGCACATCACTTTTCTATTCTCCTTACATACTCTTGAGAGAAGGCACACTGGGTGATTTCAATGGTAGATACTCTCAGCTGTGAAGTGGATTTGACATGTAGACGAGGCTGTTTTAAGCCTGAGATTGTAAAGTTCACACTGGTTTCAGTGTTCCTGATGTCTGAGCACGCATTCACAAATTAGCAGCCAAAGTGTTTAATTTTCATGCAAGTACTTATGTGTTTACTAAAGATTAGCATTTTAATTAGTCTATATTTTTCTCTGAGACAATTGGCACGAATGGTATTTGCAGATACCTGACTAAGAGGGTGCAGTGTGGAAGGAAAAAGAACACACAATTTTATTCACAAATAGTCATTTCCTTGGCATGAGACAAGAGTGACATAAGTATGTCAGTTAACCAGTGAGCTTTTGTGTGCCTGGTTAGTCTGAGGCTTCAGGTTTTAATTTTACTTTATTTATTGTGGGTTTTTCATAGGGTTTTCTTCTTGATTATCGTACTTATAGAATTTAGCAAAAGGCTTTTCTCTCAGAAGGCATTACATTGTGCATCTGGGTCATGCTTGGAATGTGAAACCTTTCATTGCCTCCGTTTTCAATTTGATTGTGTAACATGAAGTCGCTTTAATTTAGCTAATTTCTGGGAAAGGCCTTCCTGAACTTCCTCTGAAACCTCTTATGTAACTGGGTGAGATCTTTACCATGAAGAATGCTGTTTATGCCACATGTACTCACATATTTAAAATATGATAGAAGAATCTGAAAGGAATCAAAAGACTTCAGTGGGAGATACCAATATCGTGCTCATTGCATGGAATTTAATTCAACTGAAACTCAGCCAGTTCAGGGGCTGCGCATGTTCATTGTGATACCTGAGAAAATGACATCACACATGGTTTCCAGGTTACCAGGACATTAACGTGAGGAATCAGTAAAATTCTTCAACTTGGTCTACATCTACAGGTATATCTTCTTTCCTTTTACTTCATTTTTTTTCATTTTGTTCAATGTTTCCTTCTTTGACATTCAAATTTCTGTTCTTTTATTTCCCAAATATGTGATAATAGTGAGATATTTGTGTCTGACTTACACACTTTCTAAAATAAAATATTTGAGAGACATTTCTTTGTGCTTACAGATAATTTGTTTCAAATGGCCTCCTCTTTATTCACCAACAGTGATTAATAGAAAGAGTTTTAAATTCATGAAAAGAATTTACTTAAGTCATCAAACATGTTTGCTCGGCTTTCTTTCTCTCTATGAAATGATTATTTTGAAAGAAAGGGATGAAAATGAGTGACGAGTTCTAAAAATTACCATCACGAAGATGAATGTAGAGGTAGCTGTGATGTAAATGTCATATGGACATATAAAATGTATAATGGAATCTCATCATCATCATTGACATGGTTATGACTAGCTGTCACATGTGTATATTTTGTAGCATTGTATATAGCCATGTGGTGTTATTATAGCACGTAACATGACATCTGACAAACGTTAAATGGCTCTCAGAAGAAAGGGGGCAAGGAGGCAAGAGACATCAAAATTTTCATGAAAAATAAAGCAAAACAAATGAAAAGTCAAATGATTAAAAACAGAATAGTCATTATGCCTTTTGATGGGATCACTCAGAAGATAAAACCTGCAGTCTTCAGCTCCTCGAAAAAGGTTTTACTGACTTTTTTCACAATGTGTTTTGATCACACTTTTAAAATGTTTTACTTGAAAATTTGCCTATGATATATTTTGATGTTGTTTTTCCCACTGCCAAATCCTCTCAGATCCTAACCAACCAATTCTCCCTCTCCCTCTCCCTCTCCCTCTCCCTCTCCCTCTCCCTCTCCCTCTCCCTTTCACTCTCCCTTTCCCTCTCCCTCTTCCCCTTTCTTGCTTCTCTCTTTTCTCTCATAAAAGAAGGAAAAGAAAAAACAAAAAACCCACAAAATACACTAAAACAAAAATAAATACAAACAAGAAAAAACAATAACCCCCAAAAAATCCAAAACAAAGCAAAATGAAGCAAAACTCTACAAAAATATTGCGTTTCTGTTGTCTAACTACCCTTTGGTTGTGTCTACTCTGAAGTGTGATTGATATACCCAATGAGACTCCATTGAAGAAAATTGATTTTCCTTTGCCAGAGGATGATAACTGAAGATAGCTTCTTAATTAGTGGAAGGACTGCATGTCCACTATTGCCTCTCAAGCTGAAATTCTGTCTTTTTGAACTTTTCCAGGTCTTATGAATGCAGACACAGCCTCTTGAGGTAATGCATACATCAGTCCTGTTGTATCTGGAAGACTCTACTACCTCTCATCTCTGACGCTTAAAATATTTCTCTTTTTTATTGGTTATTTTACCTATTTACATTTTAAATGTTATCCCCCGTCCTGGTTTCCCCTCCACAAACCTCCTATCCCATTCCCCTTCCTCCCCCTGCTGCTATGAGGGAGCTCCTTCACCCACCCACCAACTCCTCCCTCACTAGCCTAGCATTTCCCTACATCGAGGCATCTAGTCTCCATAGGACCAAGGGCTTCCCCTCCCATTGATGTCAGATAAGGCAAGTTTCTGCTACATGAGCAGCTGGAGCCATGGGTTCCTCCATATGTATTCTTTGGATGGTGGAGTCCCTTAGAGCTCTGGTTGGTTGATATTGTTGTTCTTCCTATGGGTTTACAAGCGCCTTCAACTTCAGTCCATTCCCCAACTCCTACATTGGGGTCCTCATGTTCAGATTGATAACTGGCTGTGAGCATCCACATCTACATTGGTCAGGCTCTGGCAGAACCTCTCAGGGGACAGCCGTACCAGGCTCCTGTCAGCAAGTGCTTCTTGGTATCAGCAATACTCTCTGGGTTTGGTTCTGAAGATGGGATGGATTCCTATGTGGGGCAGTCTCTGGATGGCCTTTCCTTCAATCTCTGCTCCACTCTATCTCTGTATTTTCTTTAGACAGGAGCAATTCTGGATTAATATTTTTGAGAAGGGAAGGTAATACCATTCCTCAATAGGGGCGATGCCTAACCTGTAGATATGATCTCTACAGGTTCTCTCTCCCCATTGTTGGGTATTTCTGCTAATGTCATCTCCATTGGGTCCTGGAAGCTTCTTTTTTACCTGGCATCTAGGACTTTCTCTTTCTCCTTCCCCACTGCTACATACCTCCATCAATTTTCTGACCCTCTGTCTCCTCCCACACCCGATCCTATCTACCTTTTTCCCTTGCCCTCCCTCTCCATTCCAGGTCCCTCCTTCCGTCTACTTCCCATGATTGTTTTGTTCCCCCTTCTAAGTATGACTGAAGCATCCATATTTTGTTCTTCCTTCTTCTTTTATGACTGGGTTACACCACTCAGGATGATATTTTCTAGTTCCATCCATTTGCCTAAGAATTTCATGAAGTCATTATTTTTAATAGCTGAGCAGTATTCCATTGTGTAAATGTTCCACATTTTCTCTATGGGGACACCTGGTTTTCTTTCCAGCTTCTGGCTATTATAAATAAGGCTGCTATTAATATAGTGGAGCATATGTCCTTGTTATATGTTGGAGCATCTTTCGGATATATACCCAGGAGCGGTATAGCTGGGTCCTTAGGTAGTACTGTGTCCAATTTTCTGAGGAACTGCCAGACTGATTTCCAGAGAGGTTATTCCAGTTTTCATTCCTAAGAGCAATAGAGAAGTGTTCCTCTTTCTTCACATCCTTGCCAGAATATGCTTAAAGATCCCTGAGTATTGAAAGAAGAACAGAATTGATGAAGAAAGCCCATTTACGACTGAGTGCACCAAAGTTTCTCATTCTCTGTACATCTATGTTAAAACTCATCTAATGCTAAAAGGAGCTTCCTGGTGTAGGCTGAATGAGGCAACTATCTATGGGTCTAGCCTTATGCATTAGGAATCATTTTAGTCCCTTACCACTATAGTTGTAGTAAGTTTTTCCCTAGGCCCCATGATCTATTTAGTTTTGAGTTATTGGCCACTTTAGCAGTACACGTATAATTCCATGTCATGAAGTAGGCCTTAATCTAAGAAAAAATGCAGGGGTGGTGGGTGTTTACTCGCAGCATTTGTGCCACTATTACATAAGTTGATCTTGTAGACAGGTCTACAAGAGATATTGCTGATTGTATTTCTTCTCTAGTACTATTGAAGAGTACCTTTCTGCACCCTGAACATTAGTCAGTGAAAGTGAAACTTCTAGTAAGACACTAGCTCAACTTCTCCATGTTCAATGACATAAGTAAGTACTGTCTTCATCAATAGCACCCATAGCTTTGACAATAGTCTGCAAAGATTGGGGATTTCCAGGGGGCCTCTTTAGCCAATGAATCAACAACATGTAACCCATTTCAGGCACTGGAGGTTTTACTTGGGAGCATAGAATGTTTAGTTGAGGCATTGTCTCACATATAATTTAATCATTCCATTTAAATTTCTTTCAAATATGTGTGTGAACAAATGTGTGTAAACACACACACACACATGTATATATATACACATATGTGTTTATATATGAAGCATCTACAATCATAGGTTCTACCAAATGTTCTTTGATGCTAGTTGTCCCTCCTTTTATTTCTTTCTTTATCTTTTTCACATCCCCGTGCCCATTTAATTCTCCTATTGAGTTTTCCCTATCCCTCTCTATAACACTATATTCTATTTCCCTTTCCTTGGCAAAGAATCTCCTCCTCCTTGTTCCCTTCCTACATAACTAACTTGCATGATTACGAAGATTGTAATACACTTTGAAAGCTTAAAGGCTAACATCCATATATAAGAGAAAACATGCAGTGTGTGTCTTTTGAGGTGAACATAATTTCACTAAGCATTAGGTTTTGTTTTTTTAGTCCCATCAATTTACCTGAAATTTTCGTCATTTTACTTTAATTAACAGCTGAATAATATTCCACTGTGTAAATGTACCACATTTACATTGTCCATTCATCCAGTGATAGGCATCTAGGATGTTTGGAATTTCAGACTATAGAATAGAAATGAACAGGAGTGAGCAAGTAGCTCGATAGTAAAAAAATGGAGTCCTTTAGGGACATACCCAGGAGTGATATACTTGGATCTTGGAGTAGATGAATTCCCAGTTTTCTGTGGAGCCATCATACTGTACAGTTTTTCACTTCTACCAACAAGTGTTAATCATTCTTCACATCTGCTATCATTTGTTTTATTAATCTTAGCCATTGTGACTAGGATAAGATGATGTTAATTTGCACTATCCTGATGACTAAGGATGTTAAATATTTCATTGTCTTTCTCTGTCATTTATGTTTTTCATCTGTTGAGAACTCCCTGTTTAATTCTATATACCACTTTTTAATTGTGTTATTATTTAAGTTATTTATATATTTCAGACATTAACCCTGTATCATATGTATAATTGGAAGGGATATTTTGCCATCTGTAGGCTGCTATGTTGGAATGATGTTGTCCTTTGCTATACAAAAGGTTTTCAGCTTCATGAGGTATCACTTACTAGTTGATGGTCTTAGGACCTGTGTTTACACTGTCTTCAATCAGATTCATAATATCTGGCTTCATTTTGAAATCATTGAATCCATTTGCAGTGGCATTTTGTGCATCATATAGATCTTTTCTAAGTCTTTCACAGGCAGCCATTTACTTTGACACCATCATTTGTTGAAGAAGCTGTCTTTTCTCCACTGTGTACCTTTGACTTCTTTGTTAAAAAGTCAAGTGTCCATAGGTGTGTGGACTTACCTATGGCCTTCAGTTTGATTTTATAGATCAGTATATCTGTTTTTATGACCAGGCCATGCTGGTTTTACTACTTTAACTTTGTAACACAACTCAAAAACTGGAGAAATGATATTTCTAGCAGTTCTTTTATTATTTGGAACTGTGTTTCCATGTGAATCTATAAATACTTCTTTCAATATCTGTGAAGAATTGTACTAGAATTTGGGTAGGGGTTGTGTTTGGTCTATAAATTGCTTTGCTAGGATGGTCATTTTCATTATATTATTGCTACCAATTCATTAGAATGGAAAATGTTGATATCTGTTGATATATTTTTCAATGTCTGTCTTAAACTTCTTGAAATTTTAGTGTACAATGTTGTTCATTTGCTTGTTCAGAGTTATCCCATGATAATTTTGAAGCTATTGTAAAAGGTACTATTTCCTTAATTTCCTTCTCAGTCTGTTTGTCATTTTGATAGAGGAAAGGTACTAATTTTTACGTGTTCATTTTGTATCTTGCTACACAGTTGAAAGTGCTATTAGTGGTAAAAGTTTCCTGATGGAGGTTTTAGGATATTTTATACAATAAATCTTATCATCTCAAATATAAGTACTTTGACGTCTTGCTTTCCTGTTTGTATCCACTTGATCTCCTTCAGTTGTCATTCTACCTAAGATATCAAGTCCAGTATTAACTATATAGAGAGAGTATACATCCTAGTCTTATTTCTGATATCAGCAGAAATACTTTGAATTTCTCTCTGTTTTAATTGATGTTGGCTTTGAGCTTGCTATAAATTGCCTTAAAGATCACTTGTCTTTCTAGAACTTTTCAAAATCAAAACTTCTATCATATACCCTTTCTTCCTTATGCATTATGAGATAGATAAAGTAGTGCGTGGATTATATTTCTTTAAATATAAAAAATTTCTCATATTACATGACCAAGAATGATTCACAAGACTCTACACAAAAGTACTTATAGAGCTGCTTAAAAAATCTGACAAGTGCCTGGAGCTGACCCTGTGCAATGGCTGTCTGTACCCAGATCCCTCTGGGAGAGAGTCAGTGTCCCAGGCCTGCTGACAAACATACTTAAAGGAGTGTCAAGCCACTGTCAGAGACAGTGATACCAGCTACCATCAGAGATAACCAGATGGCAAAAGGCAAGTGCAAGAACCTAAGCAACAGAAACCAAAGTCACTTGACATCATCAGAACCCAGTTCTCTCACCACAACAAGTCCATGATACCCCAACACACTGGAAAAGCAAAGCTCTAATTTAAAATCACATCTCATGATGATGTTAGAGGACTTTAGAAGAACATAACTTACATAAAGAAATACAGGAGAACACAGGTAAATAGGTAGAAGCCGTTAAAGAGGAAATGAAAAAATTCCTTAAAGAATTACAGTAAAATGCACACGAACAGGTGAAGGAGTTGAAAAAAGTCATCCAGGATCTAAAAATGGAAATAGAAGCAATAAAGAAATCACAAAGAAAGACAACCCTGGAGGAAAAAACCTAGGAAAGAGATCAGGAGTCATAGATGTAAGCATTACCAACAGAATACAAAAGATAGAAGAGAGAAACTCAGGGGCAAAGGATAAAATATAAGACATTGACACAACAGTCAGAGAAAATCCAAAACGCAAAAAGATCCTAACCCAAAACATCCAGGAAATCCAGGACACAATGAGATCAAACCGAAGGACAATTGGTATAGAAGAGAGCAAAGGTTCCCAACTTAAAAGGTAAATAAATATCTTCAACAAAATTATAGAAGAAAACTTCCCTAACCTAAAGAAAGATATGCCCATAAGCATACAAGAAGCCTACAGAACTCCAAATAGATTGGACCAGAAAAGAAATTCCTCCCAACACATAATAGTCAAAACACAAAATTCACTAAAGAAAGAATATTAAAGGCAGTAAGGGAAAAAGCACACGTAATATATAAATGCAGCAGACCTATTAGAATTATACCAGACTTCTCAACAGAGACTATGAAAGCTAGCTTTTCTTGGTCATATAGACACTAAGAGAACACAAATGCCAGCTCAGGCTACTATATCCAGCAAAACTCTCAATTACCATAGATGGAGAAACCAAAATATTCCATGACAAAACCAAATTTATACAATATCTTTCCACAAATACACCCCTACAAAGAATAATAGATGGAAAACTCCAATAGAAGGAGAGATATTACACCCTAGAAAAGGCAAGAAAATTTCTTCTTTCAACAAACCCAAAAGAAGTTAGCCATACAAACATAATTCCACCCTAACAACAAAAATAATTGGAAACAAAAATCATTATTCCCTAATATCTCAACATCAATGGACTCAATTCACCAATAAAATGACATATACTAACAGATTGGATACTTAAACAGAACCCATCATTTTTGTGCATACAGGAAACATACCTCAGTGACAAAGAGAGACACTTCCTCAGAATAAAAGGCTGGGGAAAAAATTCCAAGCAAATTGTCCCAAGAAACAAGCTGGAGTAGCCATTTTAATATCAAATTAGAATTGAATACCCAGAAATGAACTCACACACCTATGATCACTTGATCTTTGACAAAGGAGTTAAAACCATCCAGTAGAAAAAAGATAGCATTTTCAACAAATGGTGCTGGCTCAACTGGTGATCAGCACATAGAAGACTGCAAAGTGATCCATTCTTATCACCTTGTACAAAGCTCAAGTCAAAGTGGATCAAGGTCCTCCACATAAAACCAGATACATTGAAACTAATAGAAGAAAAGTGGAGAAGAGCCTCAAACACATGGGCACAGGGAAGAATGGTTTATTCTCTAAGATCAATAATCTACAAATGGAACATCATAAAATTACAAAGATTCTGTAAGGCAAAGGACACTGTCATTAGAACAAAAGGGCAACCAACAGATTGAGAAAAGATTTTTATTACTCCTACATCTGATAGAAGCCTAATATCAAATATATACAAAGAACTCAAAGATTCCACAGAATCAAATAACCCTATTAAAAAAATGGGATACAGAGATAAACAAAGAATTCTCATCTGAGGAATATAGAATTGCCGACAAGCACCTAACCAAATGTTCAACATCCTTAATCATCAGGGAAATGCAAATCAAAACAAGTCTGAGATCCCATCTCATACTAGTCAGAATGACTTAGATCAAAAACTCAGGTGACAACAGATGCTAGGGAGGTTGTGGCGAAAGAGGAACACCCCTCCATTGTTGGTGGAATTGCAAGCTGGCACAACACTCTGGAAATCAGTCTGGAGGTTCCTCAGAAAAATGGACATAGTAATACCTGAGGACTCAGCTATACCACTTCTGGGCATATACCCAAAAGATGCTCCAACATATAACAAGGCTCTATTATGTTCATACAATCTCATTTATAATAGCCAGAAGCTGGCAGCAACCCAGATATCCTTCAAAAGAGGGATAGATACAGAAAATGTGCTATATTTACAATGGAGTACTATTTAACTATTAAAAACAATGACTTCATGAAATTCTTAGACAAATGGATAGAACTAGAAAATATCATGCTGAATGAAGTAACACAATCACAAAAGAACACACATGGTACGCACTCACTAATAAGTGGATATTAGCCTAGAAGCTCCGAATACCAAGAAACAATTCACATACCATATGAAGTTCAAGAAGAAGGAAGACCAAAGAGTGTGTTCTTCAGACCTTCTTAGAAGGGAGAACAAAAATACTCACAGGAGGAAATATGGAGACAAAGAATGGAGCAGAGACTGAAGGAAACATCATCCAGAGACTGCCCCACTTGGGGATCCATCCCATATACAGACACCAAACCCAGACACTATTGTGGATGCCAAGAAGTGCTTGCTGACAGGAGCCTGATATAGCTGTTTCCTGAGAGGCTCTGCCACTGCATGGCAAATACAGAGGCGAATGCTTGCAACTGACCATTGAACTGAGAATGGGGTTCCCATTGGAGTAATTAGAGAAAGGAGTGAAAGAGCTGAAGGGGTTTGCAACCCCATAAAAAAAACAAGAATATCAATCAACCAGACTCCCCAGAACTCCCAGGGACTAAACCACCATCCCAAGAATACACAGGGATGGACCTATGGCTCCATTAGCATATGTAGCAGAGGATTGCCTTTGTATGATATCAGTTGGAGGAGAGGCCCTTGGTCCTGTGAAGGCTTGATGCTCCAGTGTAGGGAAATGCCAGGTTGGAGGGAGTGTGTTGTTCAGTGGGGGAGCAGCCTCATAGAAGCAGGTGAAGTGGAGATGGGAAAGTGGACCTTTGGAGGGGAAACCCGGAGAGACACAGAGAGAGAGAGAGACAGAGAGAAAGACAGAGACAGACAGAAATACAGAAAGACAGAGACAGAGACAGACAGACAGACAGACAGGGACGGAAGGAGGGATGGATGGAAAGTGGATAAAAGCTAATAGCCATTGAACAGTACAGTTTTAAAGGCACCACTATCTGGGACAAAAAGCAAAGATGAAGATTTCTAAATAAAGTAAAAAGTGAAGAGGTCATAGAACAGCATGACTCACCGAACCAATTTGGACTTTCCTGTCCTCATAATAGGACTCTACAAATGTTTAAATGTCAACGTAAATGTTTAAAATTGATTTACATGGAAAGCTGATTTTTCAGGAAAAATTGAAAGCACATTGGAAATACCTTTTTGAACATCATATTTTTCAAAGCATGATCATCATGGTGGAATGTTAATAATTATTTAACAAAGACAAAATACAAAGACTTCCATGAGCAGTTATATATCCTGTTGTTAACGCAATAAAGGGATTCATGGTTTCCATTGGATTACTGCATACTTGAAGCGGTCCTACAAGAAGGAAACTTGGATGAAAAGCTAAGTATTCTGAGCTTCTTTCCTTCAAGAGTTTTTCCTTCTTGTGTCATCCTACCATCTCAGTCTCTGTGAAGACATTGATCTAAAGATGTCTTGTAGACACGGCATGTAGACAAGGCAATGCATTTCTTTCTTACCCAATACTTTCATGTCTGTTGTTGTATAGTATTTCCCATCATGCCTGCAAAATTGGTAGAACTTTAAACGTCCATGATTCGCCAATGATACCTGAGACTCAAGTAGTATGCAAATGCAAAGTGTTTCATTCTGCACAAGTCCAGCTGACTTACAAAGATGGAGAGACCCTGAACTGAGCTTGTAAGCCTCATTTAAAGCACATTAAATTATGGGGAGGGGTAGGTGACCTCTATCTTAATCTTGGCTCTACATCTAGGGACACTCCAGAATCATTGCTGGGGCCTAGGGGCCTGTGAACTATTTCTGGAGAAGTCTAGACACTGCTGCTGAGCCATTGTCCTTGCCTCAGGCCAGGGCAGTTTATGAGGCTTTGACTTGCCTGGCCTTGCTCAGTTCTCTTGAAAACAGAGACTTAGGCCTAGTCTCCTGAACTGCAAATTTGAAGGTTGTCATGGAGTCAGTCTAGCCTTCTCAGAATCACCTCAGAAATTATACCCAACAGAGATTTCATTTTCTCGTATACTTTTTAAAAAGGGCGTTGTTTTTAACAAAATCTCAACCATTTGATTTTACCAAAGAAGACTAGAGAGCCAAATGCTGGGATGAAACCTGCTAGTTCAAAGAGGCAGAGAAGTCCCCAACTGACCTTCTTCCTCAGCTAACTTCCCGCAAGGAATCTCCTCTCACCAGGAATCATGATATGGTGTCCCAAACAACTCCTTCAAACTGAATGTCCCTCTCTTCTACATCCTGTGATTCTCTCTATCTGGCCTCCTTACTCCCTTTTACACTCTATGTTTTTTTCTTAATAACTCTATGTTCACTTACTTTAATTTGTTGATTGCTCCTCCTCTTGACCTATGGTTGACGTTTTTAATCCTGTTTACAATATTCTTTGATAAAAGGTTATGTGTGAAGTGTGAGTCACACTACAACTAAAAAACAGATTTTTCCAGTAAATAACACAATCTTGGGTTTCACAGTGTAATCAAATATCTTGCAACAAAAGTTTGGATCCCCACTATTTAAAAAAAGAGACAGAAAGTCATTTTCCATTTTTAAAAAGGGAAGTAGGACACAAGTCCAAGATTTCATTTTCCCCCAAGGGTTGAGCTAAGACATACTTCAATGACTTCCTGTGAACTGCAGAACTATCTAAGAGTAACCCAGGTAGATTGCAGATAGCCTGGAACCACCATCACCTGATGATATTTAATACATATTTTTCTTTAATATATAGGATTTTGTAACAAAAAAGCATGTTAAATTGGTTTCATGGAAAGAAAAAAATCTATGGTGGATAAAATATACACAGAGCATTCAATCGTCTAAAACAATTAACCACTTCTAAAAACTAAATAAGGTTCACAATTAAATGTTAGCCATTATTTTTACTTTTGTAAGAAAACATTTTATTTTTCTATAATGGATCAAATCATTGAACATTTTTGGTTTATCTTCACTTCATCCTGGAAGAAATATGTTTAGTCCACTGTAGTCTTAAGAAATGATTACACCACTACTCCTAAATCAAATTGGAAGCTGAATTCATGCTGGCCAGAAATGCAGGGCCATTTCATCATCTGATCAGACAATTAAAAACAGCTTGTTAAGCAATATGTAGCATTTAGTTTATCAGAGATACACTGCTTTTCAGAAGGTGTCATCAAATAACTACAGATACGAGGGTAATAGAAGTCACGAAAGCTGAAAACATAAAGACCTCAGAGACTCTGCACCCCAATCCCATGGGAGGGAGAGCTAAACCTTCAGAGAGGCAGACACGCCTGGGAAACCAGAAGAGACTGCACTCTGCACACACATCTTGGACGCCAGAGGAAAACACCAAACGCCATCCGGAACCCTGGTGCACTGAAGCTCCCAGAAACGGCGGCGCAGATCTTCCTGGTTGCTGCCACCGCAGAGAGCTAGTGGGCAGCACACCGCAAGCGAACTTGAGCCTCGGGACCACAGGTAAGACCAACTTTTCTGCTGCAAGAGACCTGCCTGGTGAACTCAAGACACAGGCCCACAGGAACAGCTGAAGACCTGTAGAGAGGAAAAACTACACGCCCGAAAGCAGAACACTCTGTCCCCATAATAGGCTAAAAGAAAACAGGAAAACAGGTCTACAACACTCCTGCCACACAGGCTTATAGGGCAGTCTAGCCACTGTCAGAAATAGCAGAACAAAGTAAAACTAGAGATAATCTGATGGCGAGAGGCAAGCACAGGAACCCAAGCAACAGAAACCAAGACTACATGGCACCATCGGAGCCCAATTCTCCCATCAAAACAAACATGGAATATCCAAACACACCAGAAAAGCAAGATCTCGTTTCAAAATCATATTTGATCATGATGCTGGAGGACTTCAAGAAAGACGGGAAGAACTCCCTTAGAGAAACACAGGAAAACATTAATAAACAAGTAGAAGCCTACATAGAAGAATCGAAAAATGCCTGAAAGAATTCCAGGAAAACATAAATGAACAAGTAGAAGCCCATAGAGAGGAGACACAAAAATCCCTGAAAGAATTCCAGGAAAACAAAATCAAACAGTTGAAGGAATTAAAAATGGAAATAGAAGCAATCAAGAAAGAACACATGGAAACAACCCTGGATATAGAAAACCAAAAGAAGAGACAAGGAGCTGTAGATACAAGCTTCACCAACAGAATACAAGAGATGGAAGAGAGAATCTCAGGAGCAGAAGATTCCATAGAAATCATTGACTCAACTGTCAAAGATAATGTAAAGCGGAAAAAGCTACTGGTCCAAAACATACAGGAAATCCAGGACTCAATGAGAAGATCAAAGCTAAGGATAATAGGTATAGAAGAGAGTGAAGACTCCCAGCTCAAAGGACCAGTAAATATCTTCAACAAAATCATAGAAGAAAAATTCCCTAACCTAAAAAAAGAGATACCCATAGGCATACAAGAAGCCTACAGAACTCCAAATAGATTGGACCAGAAAAGAAACACCTCCCGTCACATAATAGTCAAAACACCAAAAACACAAAATAAAGAAAGAATATTAAAAGCATTAAGGGAAAAAGGTCAAGTAACATATAAAGGCAGACGTATCAGAATCACACCAGACTTTTCGCCAGAAACTATGAAGGCCAGAAGATCCTGGACTGATGTCATACAGACCCTAAGAGAACACAAATGCCAGCCCAGGTTACTGTATCCTGCAAAACTCTCAAATAACATAGATGGAGAAACCAAGATATACCATGACAAAACCAAATTTACACAATATCTTTCTACAAATCCAGCACTACCAAGGATGATAAATGGTAAAGCCCAACATAAGGAGGCAAGCTATACCCTAGAAGAAGCAAGAAACTAATCGTCTTGGCAACAAAACAAAGAGAAGAAAAGCACACAAACATAACGTCACATCCAAATATGAATATAACAAGAAGCAATAATCACTATTCCTTAATATCTCTCAACATCAATAGCCTCAACTCCCCAATAAAAAGACATAGATTAACAAACTGGATACGCAACGAGGACCCTGCATTCTGCTGCCTACAGGAAACACACCTCAGAGACAAAGACAGACACTACCTCAGAGTGAAAGGCTGGAAAACAACTTTCCTAGCAAATGGTCGGAAGAAGCAAGCTGGAGTAGCCATTCTAATATCAGATAAAATCAATTTTCAACTAAAAGTCATCAAAAAAGATAAGGAAGGACACTTCATATTCATCAAAGGAAAAATCCACCAAGATGAACTCTCAATCCTAAATATCTATGCCCCAAATACAAGGGCACCTACATACGTAAAAGAAACCTTACTAAAGCTCAAAACACACATTGCAACTCACACAATAATAGTAGGAGATTTCAACACCCCATTCTCATCAATGGACAGATCATGGAAACAGAAATTAAACAGAGACGTAGACAGACTAAGAGAAGTCATGAGCCAAATGGACTTAACGGATATTTATAGAACATTCTATCCTAAAGCAAAAGGATATACCTTCTTCTCAGCTCCTCATGGTACTTTCTCCAAAATTGACCATATAATTGGTCAAAAAACGGGCCTCAACAGGTACAGAAAGATAGAAATAATCCCATGCGTGCTATCGGACAACCACGGCCTAAAACTGGTCTTCAATAAAAATAAGGGACGAATGCCCACATATACGTGGAAATTGAACAATGCTCTACTCAATGATAACCTGGTCAAGGAAGAAATAAAGAAAGAAATTAAAAACTTTTTAGAATTTAATGAAAATGAAGGTACAACATACCCAAACTTATGGGACACAATGAAAGCTGTGCTAAGAGGAAAACTGATAGCGCTGAGTGCCTGCAGAAAGAAACAGGAAAGAGCATATGTCAGCAGCTTGACAGCACACCTAAAAGCTCTAGAACAAAAAGAAGCAAATACACCCAGGAGGAGTAGAAGGCAGGAAATAATCAAACTCAGAGCTGAAATCAACCAAGTAGAAACAAAAAGGACCATAGAAAGAATCAACAGAACCAAAAGTTGGTTCTTTGAGAAAATCAACAAGATAGATAAACCCTTAGCCAGACTAACGAGAGGACACAGAGAGTGCGTCCAAATTAACAAATCAGAAATGAAAAGGGACACATAACTACAGATTCAGAGGAAATTCAAAAAATCATCAGATCTTACTATAAAAACCTATATTCAACAAAACTTGAAAATCTTCAGGAAACGGACAATTTCCTAGACAGATACCAGTTACCGAAGTTAAATCCGGAACAGATAAACCAGTTAAACAACCCCACAACTCCTAAGGAAATAGAAGCAGTCATTAAAGGTCTCCCAACCAAAAAGCGCCCAGGTCCAGACAGGTTTAGTGCAGAATTCTATCAGACCTTCATAGAAGACCTCATACCAATATTATCCAAACTATTCCACAAAATTGAAACAGATGGAGCACTACGGAATTCCTTCTATGAAGCCACAATTACTCTTATACCTAAACCACACAAACACCCAACAAAGAAAGAGAACTTCAGACCAATTTCCCTTATGAATATTGACGCAAAAATACTCAATAAAATTCTGGCAAACCGAATCCAAGAGCACATCAAAACAATCATCCACCATGATCAAGTAGGCTTCATCCCAGGCATGCAGGGATGGTTTAATATACGGAAAACCATCAACGTGATCCACTATATAAACAAACTGAAAGAACAAAACCACATGACCATTTCATTAGATGCTGAGAAAGCATTTGACAAAATTCAACACCCGTTCATGATAAAAGTCCTGGAAAGAATAGGAATTCAATGCCCATACCTAAACATAGTAAAAGCCATATACAGCAAACCAGTTGCTAACATTAAACTAAACGGAGAGAAATGAAGCAATCCCACTAAAATCAGGGACTAGACAAGGCTGTCCACTCTCTCCCTACTTATACAATATAGTTCTTGAAGTTCTAGCCAGAGCAATCAGACAACAAAAGGAGGTCAAGGGGATACAGATCGGAAAAGAAGAAGTCAAAATATCACTATTTTCAGATGATATGATAGTATATTTAAGTGATCCCTAAAGTTCCACCAGAGAACTACTAAAGCTGATAAACAACTTCAGCAAAGTGGCTGGGTATAAAATTAACTCAAATAAATCAATAGCCTTCCTCTACACAAAAGAGAAACAAGCGGAGAAAGAAATTAGGGAAACGACACCCTTCATAATAGACCCAAATAATATAAAGTACCTCGGTGTGACTTTAACCAAGCAAGTAAAAGGTCTGTACAATAAGAACTTCAAGACACTGAAGAAAGAAATTGAAGAAGACCTCAGAAGATGGAAAGATCTCCCATGCTCATGGATTGGCAGGAATAATATAGTAAAAATGCCATTTTACCAAAAGCGATCTACACATTCAATGCAATCCCCATCAAAATACCAATCCAATTCTTCAAAGAGTTAGACAGAACAATTTGCAAATTCATCTGGAATAACAAAAAACCCAGGATAGCTAAAACTATCCTCAACAATAAAAGGACTTCAGGGGGAATCACTATCCCTGAACTCAAGCAGGATTACAGAGCAATAGTGATAAAAACTGCATGGTATTGGTACAGAGACAGACAGATAGACCAATGGAATAGAATTGAAGACCCAGAAATGAACCCACACACCTATGGTCACTTGATTTTTGACAGAGGAGCCAAAACCATCCCATGGAAAAAAGATAGCATTTTCAGCAAATGGTGCTGGTTCAACTGGAGGTCAATATGTAGAAGAATGCAGATCGATCCATCCTTATCACCCTGTACAAAGCTTAAGTCCAAGTGGATCAAGGACCTCCACATCAAACCAGACACACTCAAACTAATAGAAGAAAAACTAGGGAAGCATCTGGAACACATGGGCACTGGAAAAAATTTCCTGATCAAAACACCAATGGCTTATGCTCTAAGATCAAGAATCGACAAATGGGATCTCATAAAACTGCAAAGCTTCTGTAAGGCAAAGGACACTGTGGTTAGGACAAAATGGCAACCAACAGATTGGGAAAAGATCTTTACCAATCCTACAACAGATAGAGGGCTTATATCCAAAATATACAAAGAACTCAAGAAGTTAGACCGCAGGGAGACAAATAACCCTATTAAAAAATGGGGTTCAGAGCTAAACAAAGAATTCACAGCTGAGGAATGCCGAATGGCTGAGAAACACCTAAAGAAATGTTCAACATCTTTAGTCATAAGGGAAATGCAAATCAAAACAACCCTGAGATTTCACCTCACACCAGTGAGAATGGCTAAGATCAAAAACTCAGATGACAGCAAATGCTGGCGAGGATGCGGAGAAAGAGCAACACTCCTCCATTGTTGGTGGGATTGCAGACTGGTACAACCATTCTGGAAATCAGTCTGGAGGTTCCTCAGAAAATTGGACATTGAACTGCCTGAGGATCCAGCTATACCTCTCTTGGGCATATACCCAAAAGATGCCCCAACATATAAAAAAGACACGTGCTCCACTATGTTCATAGCAGCCTTATGTATAATAGCCAGAAGCTGGAAAGAACCCAGATGCCCTTCAACAGAGGAATGGATACAGAAAATGTGGTACATCTACACAATGGAATATTATTCAGCTATCAAAAACAATGACTTTATGAAATTCATAGGCAAATGGTTGGAACTGGAAAATATCATTCTAAGTGAGGTAACGCAATCACAGAAAAACACTCGTGGTATGCACTCATTGATAAGTGGCTATTAGCCCAAATGCTTGAATTACCCTAGATGCCTAGAACAAACGAAGCTCAAGACGGATGATCAAAATGTGAATGCTTCACTCCTTCTTTAAAAGGGGAATAAGAATACCCGTGGCAGGGAATAGAGAGGCAAAGATTAAAACAGACACAGAAGGAACACCCATTCAGAGCCTGCCCCACATGTGGCCCACACATATACAGCCATCCAATTAGACAAGATAGATGAAGCAAAGAAGTGCAGGCCCACAGGAGCCGGATGTAGATCGCTCCTGAGAGACACAGCCAGAATACAGCAAATACAGAGGCGAATGCCAGCAGCAAACCACTGAACTGAGAATAGGACCCCCGTTGAAGGAATCAGAGAATGAACTGGAAGAGCTTGAAGGGGCTCGAGACCCCATATGTACAACAATTCCAAGCAACCAGAGCTTCCAGGGACTAAGCCACTACCTAAAGACTATACATGGACTGACCCTGGACTCTGACCTCATAGGTAGCAATGAATATCCTAGTAAGAGCACCAGTGGAAGGGGAAGCCCTGGGTCCTGCTAAGACTGAACCCCCAGTGAACTAGACTGTTGTGGGGAGGGCGGCAATGGGGGGAGGGTTGGGAGGGGAACACCCATAAGGAAGGGGAGGGGGGAGGGGGATGTTTGCCCGGATACCGGGAAAGGGAATAACACTCGAAATGTATATAAGAAATACTCAAGTTAATAATAAATAAATAAATAAATAAATAAATAAATAAATAAATAAATAAATAAATAAATAAATATGAAGACATTTACAGTAAGAAAAAAAAAAGACCTCAGAGAGCCAAGATAAAAGTGAAGAGGAACATCACTCCAGGGCAACCCAGGGCAATTAACCAGAGAAGCGTGGTTCTCCTTACACACCCAAAGCCACTGTGATAAACTCATGTTTAGGCAAACTGAGATAGCAGCAGTTCTTGAATAGTTAGAGTTGAAGAGTCTCAAAGGTGTAAAGGTTGGGTGCCACCTTTGGGTGCCAGAAAAGAACATTAAAGTCTTCCATCCACGTGAAAGAAAGACAAGCTCCCAGGTAGCACCTTTTGGGTTTTTTTTTTTTTTTAAGTTTCATTCTTGGGAGAAGGAATGAAATTGTGATTCTGGCCCATAAATCCAAAGTGGTTGTTCAAGGTTTGAAAATCTCACTCCTTTTGAATTATAACTATGCCCTGCTTTGGCATTGGAAGACATTAGTGACTGCTATCAAGATAAGATAGAAATTGATGGATTAAAAGTCCATGTTTCTTTACCTTGTGTCATTCAAAGTTTTCTCTTGAGAAGTAGGATTTACTATGTGTTCATTAGTTATAAGACTATGAAGCCATGGTTGATGCTTTCTATGATAATGAATACCTTGATTCCCTTCTGAGAAATTTGATGTGAAAAAGCCCTGTGCAGGCTGGTTTGCCCTCACCGTCCTACTACCTGTTCCTGCAAGAAGCACCATTGCTTCTTTGCTTGACTTCTTCCTATATTGGCCAGGGACACAAAGTAGTAATAAAGAATACCCAAAGTGTCAGGCTCCAAAAGAACTCTAAAAATATGTAGAGTTAATGGAACACTGTGAGAGGAAAAGGGGACTGTTGAACAAGTCAATTATCATCTTTAAGAAAGCATTTGTTTTACAAGGTCAAGGCAAAGCTATACACATTTCCTTTAAAGAAACATCTGCCAAACAGGTAAAACTTCCAAAAGAAAGAATTCACTAATGATTGGTTAAAAAGCAAGGACCAGGAAAAGACTACAAGGCTGAGAGTGGAACAGAGGAGGAAGTGGCCACCTACTGTGGGGGCTTCTGCACCGCCCCAGCAGGATGGCTCTCACACCAGGGTTTGATGGTAGTGCCCTCTTCTTGATCAGCTTTTAAAGACTTGAGAGTTGTGAATCATGAAAGAACTATAGTGTGGTGAAACCACCAAAGGTGTGTTATAATGCTCTGAAGTGTCTTAGGAAAAAAACGTAACCAAAAGCTAATTTTCTAACTAATAAGATCCTAAAAGCTTAGTGTACAGCTTTTAATAGCAAATTACAAAAGAAGTTGAAAACTGAATAAAATAGAAGATAGGTCAAATTACATGGTTCATTAGGATGACCCTTGACCTCAGCTCTCGTTTTCATACTGGGGAATCTTCCTACACACACTCAGGCCTCACCCCAGAAACTCACAATTAGGCCCCATACACTCAAAATGTCTATCACTTTTAGAAATTATAAATGGGAAATGTTTGTCCTAAAATATTCAATCAGAATCTGGCTCTCGCTTACTCTTACAGACATTATTGCTTTTGTCACCAATCTTCAGGTCCACGGCCAGATTATATTCAGCCACATTTGTTTTTGTATACTTCTGTGTCTTCCTTGACCCCTCTGCTTGGAAATACACTTCCTTGCCTTACCTTGCCTTCTCCAACTGGTGAATAGTTCACCCCAAAAAGTCCAAACCAGTTCCACTTTTTCAGTAATGTTTCCTCAGGATCCAAAAATAGATAGATAGATAGATAGATAGATAGATAGATAGATAGATAGATAGATAGATAGATAGATAGATGATAGATAGATAGATGATAGATAGATAGATAGATAGATAGATAGATAGATAGATAGATAGATAGATAGATAGATAGATAGATTTAAAAAGAATGTCAAGGGCTAGGTGGTGCACACCTTTAATCTTAGCACTTGGGAGACACAGGAAGGCTGATCTCTGAATTCAAGGTCAGCCTGGTATACAGAGCAAGTTCCAGTATAAGACAAGACTATTATGCAGAGAATCCCTGTTTCAAAAAAAACAAGCAAGAAATCAAACAAACAAAAGCATGCCGCAGAATAAAATATTCTGTGAAATAATTAAGAATGTGAGTTCATTGGAATTCCAAAAGGGACATCTGTACCCCTCATCCAAGGATCTGGGAAGAGGAAACAGAAGAAAATGTAAGGGTTAGGGAGGGTTGACACACACTAGTATCTTCCAGATATGACACAGCCATTGTTGTCTTGAACTCATTCCAGCTGTGATTATCTGCACGAGAGTATCCCATCTCATCATGTGTGGGGCAAGGAGCTGGTATGTCTTCACCCCTCACTGGGAGCCAATAAGCAGCTGGTGCTGGGGAAAGAAGTGGCATTTTCTTCAGTGGGGTAGTCACTGACAACCTGCCCCTGTTTCGGTAAAAGAACTCCAGTCCTGCTTACTCCAACAACCAGAAGTAAACTGAATGAGACAAAGGAAGATGTCAGCATATGTAATGAAGACAGATGCTAATGAAGAGTGAACATGACCCATGCTGTTTTATCCCCATGAAGCATGTCTTTAGCATAAACCTGAGTGTGGTCATGCACATGCACACACAAGCCTAACCACACCTTGATGAAAAGGAAATGACCATGGGAACCATGAGGCTACTGACATTGTTCCCTCTCCACAAAGGATGTATGCTTCCTTCCTCTGATTGGCAAGTATCAAGATTGTTTCAAGTATCATATAGTCCTGTATTCCTTGTGTATTTTGTAATGGAAGACATGATTACTATCCTGATAGAAACTCAAAATAAAATAACTTACTTTAGACAAAACCCCTTCTTTTAGTAAAACATAATACAACCTCTAATGAGTGACTTTAAACTGTCTTCCTCATTTGTTGACTTTTCATATTAATTCTTTGCTATCAAAGTTGAGTTTTAGAATAGCTTATCACTGCTAACAATGGAAAGCTTATAATCTTGAGAACTGCGGAACACAAATACATTTATGGTACAATGTTAGCAGAATCCAGCAGCAGTATTTACAAGGATTCTCTTCACCTGCATTGTCCATGTAAGTGCTCAAGGTGGAGGGGGAAGCACTTCACTCAAGCTGTCAACCAAACTAAACTAAACTCTACTCTGATTCTGATCACCATGGGATTGTCAAATATGGAAACATATTGTTGTATGAACAGACTAATGTTAGAGGAATTTCAGCCATAGAGATGAAAGGGGTAGGAAGCTACCCCATTTCTGCACTGTAATATTCTTTTTTTGTCAAGGACCTGGATAGATTCCTGGCTAGATCCCCATCAAATGTCAATCAGTCAATGTCAAATCACAGCATTCTTATAAATTCATTTCATAGCCTTGGAGTTACCTTACCCCAAACACATTTTCTTTTTTATTGAAAATATATATGATATATTTTATTCGTGTCTTTCCCTTTACATACTTCTACCACATCATTCCTACCTCCCTATCCATTAAAGTTTATGATTTTTCTCATCTCAAAACAAACAGAAATAAATATACACACAGAGCTGTCCAAAGCAAAATGAAACAAAAAGTCTACGAAACTATCATTGGGATTGAGATGTCTTCACTTTTTTTCCCTTTTTCCATTTTAAACACAATAAAAATAAAATATCGTTTGTATTGTGTTAGCCAACAACTTCTAATCATGAGGTGTGGTTAATATAACCATGAGACTCCATCGGAGAAACCTAATTTTTCCTTTGATGTCCGTTGTAGATAGATTCTTGGTTAGAGATGGGACCTCTGTGTCTACTACTCCTTCTCATTCCTGGGACCTCATCTAGTTTGGACCTGTGTAGGCTTTTTATATGTTGCCGTAGCCTCTGTGAGTTCATATGCGTGTCAGTCCTATTGTGTCTGGAAGACACTGTCTCTTAGAAGTCATCTGGAGAAATCCCTCTGACTCTTACAGTGTCTCTTCCTCTTTAGCATAGATCCCTGATCCTTGCGGGGAGAGCAAGCACAACTTTTTAAAACCATCATAGAATTATTTCAACTGTATACGTGAATAAATAGTAAAACAGGACTGCAATGTCTTTTTAATTACTGCAACTCTTCTTAAATTTAAATTGAACCTAAACCATTTAGCTGTATTAGGAACAATTTCAGATAAAAATGAAAATTTATAAATATTTTCCGGAATAAACACTGTTTAATTTTAAGAAGGGAAATAGGGAAAAAATTTCATTTATCTCCAGAATCTGTTATGGAATTGTATGTGTCATGTGAGCCAAGTAGCAGATGACTGCTCCCAAAGCATCATCGTCTTGGTGGTCTGGAAGCTGCCTCAAGTTGCTCGGAATTCTAGGCCACTTCACTTTTTTGTTCCTTTCCCCCCTTTTAAACACAATAGAAATAAAAATCTGCTTTGTGTGCATAATCATTTCCCTGGAAATCTAGGTAAGTTTGTGATTTTGTCCATAAACAGACTCTCAATAATGCTGCTTCCAGTTGAAACCCAAAAGGCCTCTAGGTCTCTTGAATATTAGCTGAAGTTAGAAACAATGACCTTTGTTCTGGAAATGGAGCATAAGAAATAGATCAGCACCAATAAAGACCAAGTTCTAAGCACCTGAATAATTGCATGAAAAGTATAAACTCTCATGCTGCTGAACAGTTGGAGTATTATGAAGAGAGATAGAACTGGAGGTATGAGCGTGGAGAAGAACAGCCTGCTGTGAGTAGCCAGTCCCACTGCCTTATGCCATGGTGAAGTCCCAGCCCATGATGCCGTTGAGGGCCTTGTCTAGGTTGTGGGTGCAAAGCAATGGCAGAGGTTGGTGCTGTTGCCCATGGCTCATATTAACATTAGAGACCATGGGAGTATCCCTGGTCTGAACAGCTACCTTAGATCACGTAGATGTCCAAGAGCTATGCAGAACTATGCTTTCTCCTCACTGGCTGCAGCACACAGGGAAGCAGGCCCTGTACCTCAACCCAGGCTGCACAATAGAGCTGGCCCTGGTGGCATGAGAGCTGGTGAGCTGCCCCAAGGACATAAGAGTCAGAGACCTGTCCGTGACTTTTGTCTTCCACAAGGTTGCACCAGCATGGAGATGTTGTCCTCCCCCTTGCCCCTTGCCACCTGTGCAGTTGGGAGAATGTCCCCATCTTACCCCTCTAAGTCAGGAGAGCTGGTCGAGGTCAGGAGAGCAGAAGAGATAACCCTGACTCCTGACAGTGAAGCATTGGCTAAGCTAGCCAGTGTAGTGATACCTCATCGTGGTGGTACAGATAAGCTGAGAGGAGGGGGCTGACCAGCTAGCACCCAGGTACAGACCCAGGGCTCTGAGTTGGCCCACCCAACAATCTACATCATCTATGAACTATTGGTGTATGTAAAAGGGCCAGTCCTGCTATCTCTACAGTACGAACAACAACAGGAGTCCTGATAAGGAAACAATATTGGTGTGGCAGAAGTCAGAAGCCTCGTTCTCGAACCAGACCAATGTCTCATTGCAATGAACATTTGTGTTGACAGAGGGTGTGCTGTGGGACACACTGTGGCACACTAGAGCTTCCATTATGAGATTTTTTTTCTATGTTTTGTTTTGTTTTATTTGATTTTCCTTTGGGGAAATTGCAAGGGCAGAGAATCTCAGAGGTGAATGAGACTCAGGTGCCTGATGCTAAACTCACAAGGAATCAATTAAAAGTTGAAAAAAAAGTCATGCTTCAAATAGAAATCTTTAAAGCATGGCTTGCTCTAAAAATTGAGCCATAAAAAAGGAAGGAGGCATGTACTTCCTTCTGCACCAGGCCCTTGTAGAGATGGCCTCATTTAATTCTTACCATACCTGGGAGAGGAAAATGGTATTATTCCCAATTCATAGGGAAGAGAACTGAGGGTTTGGTTGGGGCTAAATAATGGACACAAATGGCTCAGACTTTTCAGAAGTTTGGCTCTTAATCTCAGGCCCTTGACTTACTACTGAGAGTTTCTAACTTTGTGCATAGTATCTATGAGAGAGAGCCAAATCGTGCCCTGCACTGGAAGCTATCAGTGGAAGAAAAAATCTTGTCCCCACAGTTGTCCTTTGGCTTCCACCAGCATGAACATCCTTGAATGGGATGGAGGTCCTTGGCATGGACATCACATGTACACACAGACACAATAATAATAAAATCTCAATCTACGAGAACAAGTGAAAGAAATGAAGAATGATAAATATGCAGTAGAGAAAATGCAGTAAAAATAAGAGGTTAGAAACATTTTAAAGCATTAAATACAGTGTTGCACTTTAAATCCCTCCTTTATCTCTGCCATCTGAATAAAGAACTGGGTGTTTTATCCAAATGAGATCATTTTGAAAATGAAAGATGACATTCTTAAAAATTCTTTGGGGTCGGGGGTTGGGGATTTAGCTCAGTGGTAGAGCACTTGCCTAGGAAGCGCAAGGCCCTGGATTCGGTCCCCAGCTCCGAAAAAAAAAATTCTTTGGGGTCTTGGAATTTAGATTAATAAAGTATTTTCCAAGCACAAGCAACCCCCTACAATCCTTATTACTACTAAATAATAAAAATTTTATTAGCTGAACATGTGTAAGCCATGAGCTTTAAGAACAGTGGAGGATAAGAAAATATTTCACTCTGTGGAAAACAGCTACCTTTCTGCTCAGGACAGAAATAGGAAGATCCAAATTTATTGTATATTGAATGTTACTAAACTTCTCCCAATTTATAATTTTCCTTTGTGAAATTTTAGTTCCCAAACTGAATCCCTTGGGAAAAAAAGGTTTTAAGTGGCATTAGTTATTGAATATAATTGTCAACCCAGCAGTGTTTATATTTTAATATAAGACTGCATCTCAAATTAAAGAAATAAATTTGTTATAAGAAATCAGATAGAAACAAGAAAACAAGAGTTTCCACGGCACTAAGAAAAGTACACTGTGTTAAGAAAGGCCATTCTCACTTTCATCAGTCCCCACCCCCCAAGAACCGTCAACCTCCTCGCTGACACCCCTAGCCTTCCCACTGCTGAGTCAATC
Source organism: Rattus norvegicus (assembly GCF_021556685.1). Taxonomy (NCBI): domain Eukaryota; kingdom Metazoa; phylum Chordata; class Mammalia; order Rodentia; family Muridae; genus Rattus; species Rattus norvegicus. The sequence continues at coordinate 16,632,981 of NC_141535.1, read as the reverse complement.
CTACACAATTTCCAACCCACTTTCTGTCTCTAATTCTGGGCATCCATGTAAGTAGAGTTGGGATTCTTTTGTGAGGGGCTTCATTTATTTAGGGTTAAGCTGTCAGGATCCAATCATACTGTAATATGTATCTGTATCCCATTCCCTTTTGTGGCTAAGTAATATTTCATTGTGTGGATATACCACAATGTGTTTATCCACCAAACAGTTGATTGGCATTGGGGTTGCTCCCATCTTTTGACTGCCATAAGCAAAGTCGTTTATAAGTCTATGTCAATGTACCTTTTTGTTATTTGGAGGTATATAGGAAAGAATGGAGTGGCTGAATCATATAGTAACATCATATGTTTAATTCTTTTGGAGATGCATTTTTATTTTACATAAATAAGTATGCGTACATGGCTGTGCCAGTGGAGATCTGAAGAGGGAGTCCTAACTAGAGCTGTGACAGTTGGGGACCACCATGTAGGTGCTGCTGGGATTCAAATCTGGGTCCTCTGAGAGAGCAGCCAGCATTCTTAACTACTAAGCCATCCCTCCAGGCTTTGTTTATTTTTTTTGTTTATTTTGCTAGTTTGTTTCCTGAGACAAGGTCTAGCCATATAGCCCAGGCTGGCCTCCAGTCAATCCTCCTGCCTCAGCCTTCCCAGTGTTGGGATTACAGATCCTTACCACCACCTCCAGCTTAACTTTTTTTTTTTTTTTCGGAGCTGGGGATCGAACCCAGGGCCTTGTGCTTGCTAGGCAAGCGCTCTACCACTGAGCTAAGTCCCCAACCCCCCAGCTTAACTTTTTGAGTTGCGATTCAGTCTACTATCTAAAGTGATTGCATCCCTTTTATATTCCTGCTGGAGCGGGAGGCTGGGATTTCTCCACATCCTCCAAACACTTCTGTCTGTTTTAGAACAGTTGTGCTACTGGGAACACAGCGCTTTCTCCTTGTGGGTTTGGTTTGCATTTCCCTTGTGACAAATAAAGTTGAGCATCATTTGTGTGCTTACCAAAAAAAAAAAAAAAAAAAAAAAAAAAAAAAAAAAAAAAAAAAAAAAAAAAAAGAAAGGCCATTCTCACGGAAGTAAAACACAAGCCAGAGGAGAATGTCTATGTCTCATCTCTTGTCATAACTCACAAAGAAAGGTCACGTTAGTACATAGGTTCCCTTCACATAACCTTCCCAGAAGAGGGTTACTTCAAATGCAGATTAAAGCGCGTCAAATGTACAAGTGGGTGTTTATCTACGTAAGGTAGGGGTGGCGCAGGGCAGAATTCGAGGCATATTTAAATAAATCAGTAATTAGGAAAAAGGCAACTAAGGAGTTTGAGCAGTCAGATCAGAACTCTCTTCCCTTCATGGGATACTCAAACCTCCACTCCAAAAAGCCAGGACACTACACTCACAGCAGTGAGCAGTCACAGAAAGAGAAACAAAACCTGTAGTTCCCTAGCAGCTAGAAAGCAAGAGAGATGTGAGGTAAAAACTGGGTAGTGGAATGCCGATGCTTAAAAATCTTCCTTCTTAAATGAGGAAGGAAGAATTCCTCCTGAGAGTCAAATGATGAATGAAAAGAAGAAATGTTTTATAGATAGGGTAGGAAGATTTAAAAAAAAGATAGCAGAAAGCAAAAGAGGGGGAGGAGAAAGAATGACTTTTTTTAATTTAGTTACTATAAAATGAATACTTCTATCAAAAATAGTTAGATTAAACTATATAACCCAGAGAGTTAAGAAACAGTAGCAGTGGGAAAGGGGGAGGGGTGGAGATAAAGACTGAGGAATAAGAATGTACAGTTATAGCATGGGGGTAGGGGGAAGAGTTTGTATATAGGATAATGAAGAGAAAAAGCAAAGGACCCAAATTCATCAGAGCAAAATGCTAATATGGGTCTTTAACATTAAGCATCATCAGGTAGAAGAAAAGCAAACATCACAAGCAATAAAGGTAATAAAAAAATCACACAAAAAGTAGTAATAAAAAGTGAGAAAGTAAGTAGGGGAAAGTGCGAGACAGACGAAGAAAACCACATTTTTATTCAGAAAGCTATACCCTAAAAGCTCACCATTTCCATGCACACTTTCTGTAAAGAACCAGACACACAACTCTTTTCCCAGACAGTGAGAATGTCTTTAGCCCCAGACATCACCCCTGAGCCCCCCTTACAAAAATTCTCTCTGTGTGTGACCATCTCCTGGGAAAAACAACTGCCCAGGCCTCGGTGACTCGGTTAGTCCTTCATTAGAATAGTTCTCACAGGCATGTGGCCTCGCTAGTCATACACAGGAATCCCATATGGCACAATCTGGTCCTCGCAGAAGTGAAATCTGCATAAAGTAGGACGAAGCCAGGGCCAACACAAAAGGCGAGACACGCATGTAGCGACATTGGCTCTGTGCCCTCTGACCCAGCTCTGTGCCTGTTCCCACACTCCCGACAGGCCCAGGCAAATGTAGCCCAGGGCTTGTAGGTAGCTGCAGTCTGTCATAGGATGAGCATGGAGCCGAAAGGAAGCTCAGAAGGAGTTCCCCAACAGTGTGTGGATCAATTTTAAAACAGTGTCTTGTCATCCAAAAAGAAACCTACATGTGGCTACAATTAATCCAGTTCGCCTATTTCTAACATTGTCCTACGGTCAAGAAACGGCCGTGTAGTGAGATGACCAGAACAGAATACTGTTTTGAAATTAACAGATTAACTTGGTTTGCTGCAATCTGGAAGTGGAACAAGTTGGGTTAATGGTCCTTTATGTGTGCCTGTGTGCTCACTGGACAGTGACCTTGGTTTTCTCTTGTTGCTAGTGTTTTCTTTCTTTTCTTTTTTCTTGTTTGTTTGTTTTCTCATCTTCATTTAAAGTAAATGCACTTTAAAATAAAGCTACACTTGTGCCAGTATTTCCTAGGGAAAATCAACTGAGAGCCAGGGGTTATAAACAAGTCTATATTCATGCCATTTAACAGTTTTGTAAGTTGTTGGTTAAATGCATTCACTTTAAAATACTAGCAGCCGTCCTTTCCCAATAGACGTTATAACGAGCACACCCAAGCAAGTACACATCACACACTAAGTTTAAGCTGCTCAATATAGAAATCAAGTCAAATCTATTCGTCCAACTTGAAATTGTAGCCTCTCCCCGTGTCAGTGTTTGTGTGCCATTGGGTGTTCTACAAAGAAAAAAAATATATATATACATATGTATATATACATATATATATATATCAAAAAGGAATGAATTAATTCTCAGTATTAATTCTCATCCAATTACTTCAGAGTTGGAATTTATATAATCACAAGTCAAAAACACATGAAAAATTATTACTATGGTTCTTTATTTCAAGGTGGTCCTTATTTTTTAAACAGAAATGCTCCTCTAATTTTCCTACATTTTTACATAATTTTACTACACATATTCATTCTGCTACTTTTTTCTGATACAAAAAAAACCTTTTTGAATTTTTTATTTTGAATGAAGAAAAGTTTTAAACTTTCTTAGCCAAGTGTTGATGTCCATTGCCTGCTTAAAGAGAAAGAAGAGCTCTGTGGAAGAACACTGAATAATTCAAGAACAAGGGAAGACAGTCCCTTCTCCTTGCCAGACATCCTAAGATCTTTGAAACTTGCATGGGGAATTTTGCAAGGCCTCAGAGGGCTTCTCTCTGAAGACTATCTGGTGTTGACTTGCTATGTATCTTCACACCTGATGCAAAATCCAGGCAAATAACTGGGCTGGAATTTACAGATACTCTGTTCACATGGCCCTAGGAGCCTAGTGACTGCATGATCGCTGAAAACAATGAGATTTATCTGTTCTGAAGGAGCAGGCGGTCCTCACCGTACCTCCAGCAGGTACTTTGCAGATTAGCCAACCACAGTTTATGGCAGCCCATCTGATTCTGGCCAACTTCAGGCTTGTGTTGGGAGCCTCGCAATCATATTCTTATTTTGCCAGAGTTTGTTAAGAGATTCAAGTGAAGACTGGGTAAGGGAAGGAAAGAACATGAGAAAGGAGGCATCTAAAAGGAAATTAATATTATTGTTTTCTGTTACTGCTGAGGTCTTCCTTACAGGGTTCATTTGCTCTCCGTGTGCAGGAAGGAGCCGTAAGCTAGGCAAAGTGCTCTATGGCTGAGCTATGCTGCTAGCCTAGACCACTTTTGATACACTTAATAAGAATACATAATTTGAAATGACAATGACTTGTTTTGTATCCCCAAGTTCTTCTCATTTTTTTCTAGATACAGACAGTACTTTGCTAGCCCCTGGTTCTCTCTAGCCGTGAACATTTCAACTAGTTATCTCATAATGCTTTTCCAGCGAGCATTTTATAGGCAAGAAAAGTTAACTTCTTTGAGAACAATCTTAAAGTGTTACGAAGCATAAATGGCCATGCCTAAAACAATTATCAGGTCAAGTTTGAAGGCAGGAGGGGCACCCTGTCTGTGGTCCTGCCCCAGCAGCCTCCTCCCAGCCTCCCATCCCATCACCTCAGCAACAGAAACCCTCTGAGGTACAGGTCACTCCACTGTGGCATTGACAAGAACATATTCCCTGTGGGTGGTCTGGCTTTTACAAGTGTTTGGACACAAATACATCAATGTGGCCATTTTAAAGCAACTGATCTTTCTATTTTTCACTGAAAAAAAAAATCATCCAAGCATGGTTTTGCTTTCTGAAAAACTGTTGTTTTTGTTGCTGCTGCTGTTGTCTAGAAAATACAAATACTGAGTAATTTTCAGATTGGTTTCTCATCACCTTCCTCCATGCAGCCGACTTTGGCATTATGTTTATATTTTCAGCTCTGTGGTCCGAACTCCGTGCCCTGCCTTCCTGCAGTGGGGCTCAGTACCCTGTCAGTTCCCTGGGGCCAAGGGGTGCAGCCAAATGGTTTGCTACTCAATCAGCATAAATGGTGATCATTCAGAAATCAGCTAAATGAAGAGCTAATTCTGACCATCACAGCAATCTCGATTCTAAGTAGGTAAAATTTCAAAGCCTATTGCTAAGCAAAATGTGCTCTTAAAATCTCGTTTTAATTTGTTTCAAAAGAAGCAGCTGTGTTTGAAGAACCAGTTTAACGTTGACATCCGTGGATGAAGTTGATCTAATCTGTGTGAGAAATTGAACAGGTTCTTCGTATCACAGGTAGTTCACGGTGTTAGAAAGTATTAGGCTGTTCTCATGATTTCCAGGAACTGTTGTGCTATTGGCAAGAGAAAATGAAAATGCCTAATGCACTTGTAGATTATTAAGCAGCGTGATGTACTCAAAATCAAAGGGCCTTAGTTCTTCACATTGAGGTGACTGTTAAGAAAAGAAATAGCAGGGCTTTTTCAAGGATTCTTTCTGAGGTCTGAGTTCTAAGAAAGTCACAAAGGCTTCTTAAAGTTCTGGTGGTTTAGTCAAGAAGCAACCAAAATAAATCAGTCGATTTTTCAAGGCAGAAGAAGAGGAAAGAGTGAAAAGGGTGAATTATTGACAAAGTCCCATTTATGAAAATGTTTGTGGTGTGTGTGTGTGTGTGTGTGTGAGAGAGAGAGAGAGAGAGAGAGAGAGAGAGAGAGAGAGAAATCTAAAAGACTGTATCACAAAACAGAAAATAGCTGTGTCAGTTTCAAAGAAAAGCTAAAGTGAAAAACAAGTAGATTTGTACATAAAAGACTGTTCAGATGCTGGTCTTCCACCTCCTGAGCCTCCTGTCTAGTTCCAGCATCAGCCCACCCACCTCCTGCTTCATGGGATGTGTATTGGGTGCGTCCCTCCTTGTTTGCAGAGCAATCCTTGTTTTGCTCCTTTGTTCTGTCCGGCTTCTCTTTTGCTCTCTCTCCTCTTCCCTGTAACCTCTGCCACTCTTCAGCTGGCCCTTGCTCTGTGTCGTGACCTTATACATGTTTTTATTCAGGTCAGACATCCTTGAACTTCTCCCTGACCCTAGATCTTGTCCTGGCCACACTCTTACCATTGTGCTACTGGCCAGAGGCTGCCAGGAAGGCTTCTTGGAGGACGAGAGACAGTGATAGCTTAGCTAAACATCCTGAGCCATCCACTTAAATACCTTATTGACAGCATCTTCACAGAGGTAGAAGGCGTGAGTCAATTTTGAACTTGAAAATTTTGCATGGTTTCCAAATGTCCTGAATGTATTCTCCTGTTTCCTGTGATTATCACTCGGCAGCATGCTGCCAGCTACCTAAATCCCATGCAAATCACTTGCAAGATGTAGGCTCAGTGAAAACACTCTCCCACATGCACAATAAAAACCAAGCATTATTCCCTACAAATCTAACTGTAAGAAATGAAAAAGGGAGGTTATTATTATTTTTAATATTAATAGCAACTATTAACTGTTAATTTAGACTAAATCATCTGGAAGGGGAATCTGTGCTGCTTGCTTGTTAGTTGAACAGAATGCATGATAATGTTCTGTTGTGTGCTATGTGGCATACTCAGTTGCTAGGTTACCCAGAACATCAGGAATTCAGGGAACAATGTACTTATATCTTTTTCAATTTTGAAAAATAAAATAGGTATTGACATAAAATACAGTGTGGCACTGAAGTAATTTTGTAGTGGAGAGATCAGAGGAAGGGGGCCTTTCATCTCCGTGACAGCAGTTTACTCCTCATGGTGACTTACTGAGGGCAGGGGCAGGGCAGCACAACAGGATGTCAGTCTCTGGCAGAATGCTTGTGGTCCCTGTACCCCAGCAACTCTTTCTTGAGTCAGGCTCCCCAAAGCCATCCTGCAGCTGCTGTTCTGAGCTATGTCAACTGGTCCTACAGAAACCTATGACAGGTCCAGTGATGTATGGGCCTGCGAGGGGACAGCGAAGCCTTTCATGTTCAGAACAAATATGACAGATCATGCTAAGGTCCTCAGTCAGCCAGGACCATGCCAGGAACTTCTTTATGATTATTATTATTATTATTATCACCTTCCTACTTGGAGATAATGTCATAATTTACAGTCAGGCATTGTGGGACCCAAATGATTGATGCCACTTGGACATGAATTGGTGGGGTTAATAATGGTCATTCACTGCGACCCAGCAGGGGAGGAAGAGCTCTCAGAAAGGCTGCCTTCACTTTGATATTCTGCTCAGGACAGGAAGGTGGACTTCTCAGAGTCAACATTCCATCACATTCTGCATCTGAAAGCATCCCCTGGGCCTTGATGAAAACTAGGAACAGGGGTACCTCAAAAACTATCTCTGTTCTTTCCAGGAATACTTTTGATTTTGTTTAATGTTCAGCCCTAGATGTCCACACTGAAGTTCCATGGAGACTTGCAAACTTAATTCTCTGATGAAACATGAGCTACATTGGAAATAAAAAGCAAAATCCCAGACAGGGAATCTATTCCATTCTGGCAGCATCTTTTGGAGGGAACCGAAGCTTGAGACAGTTGCTTCCATATTCTCTTATTCATTTATCCTAGGATTAGGATTACACGTAGGCATTTCTGCTAAATGCTAAGAAGAAATAGACAACGATTGGAATAATACTCTTGATTTTTAAAGTGATTAAAATTAATTGAGCATGCTGTAATGAAATTTAAAATATCAGATGAAGGAAATTGAGATTCTTTTTTTTTTCAAGGTGAAAGGTACTGAAAAGCAATTTTGTAAAACTTCAAAAAGTTGGAATTGAATTTAAGACAGAAAACCAAGCATGCCTCAGATCTCAGAGCTCAGGAGTTAGAGACAAAGGATCAGGAGTTCAAACTCAGCCTCAGATATATAATAGTTCAAGGCCAGCCTGGGGTCAGGGAGATTCTGTTTCAAAAATAAAGCACCACGAAATGAGATCACACAATGAGCTGAAAACCAAAAGATTACCCTGAAATGCTTGGACTGTTTCTGCTACTCTACACGTAAGTATAAGAATAGCAGTGCATGTTGACAAAGTTTTCCAACACTAGCATAAAGTGCTGTGACAATTAAGAGGAGCTATTCTCTGAGCAAGGCCATAAGAGAAGGCTTCTACAAGTGCTTCATGACAATAGAGACCTTCAGGGATGATCGAATGTCAAATAAGAGGAAACTACTTCCAGAGCCATAAAAATCATGCTGGGAGCCATCTTTTTCTGTTTGGACAGTCACCGTGCCTTTGTTTTCAGCACTGCTAAGAAGGAGAGCCACTCTTTAAAATGATTAAACTTGGACAGCTTGTGCCATTAAGTAGTAGCATTCATTTTTCTCATACATCGCAGTTCACCTGTCCCTCTGAAACACATTATCAAGCCATCACCATATAAGCATCATTCATCTTGAGTTTTCTTTTTAACTTTATACTTACATCCTCCAAAGGCCCTAAAGCACTTTAAAAACAGATATTATTACTGCTTTACTGACAACGACACGGACTTGTATCCACTATGCCCCCCCACACACACACACACACTGTCCCTGGAATGATCGCCATGTACGAGAGATAAAGTTTATTCTTTGTGAACAGAAAAGGCACAAGCACAGCATGCCTTCTTGGGTAATGAAATAAGGCAGACTTGCTTCATAAACACATGGTTATGCACTAGACAGTGAGCAGCGGCCTCTCTAACAGCACACCGGGGTCTTCAAAAGGCCAGTGGCTTAACATCCAACTTCTCTCAAATCAGAACTCATCCCTCTTGTCAACTTTTAATTCAACTTACCTTCTGCAGTCACCAAAAGGAATCTCAGATTCATCAGGATGGCACACAGTGCCCCTCCTTCCCTCCGTCATTGTACCATGAACTAAACCAAGACATCACCACATTTCTTCTCTGTGGGAATCTTGACTAGTTGGTCAACATAGAAAGTTCTCAGCAAATGCCTGCGAAAGCCCCAGTAAAGCTATTGTGTAGTGGGGTAGGTCTAACATTGCCCTCTCTCTCACCTGCTTCGCGACCTACCCCGTTTATATGTACAATCTATAAATTTGTCATGAATGATAACCTATGACCCACATATGAGAGAGAACATGAGCTGTTACATTTCCAGAGTCTGGTCTGTTTCATTTAGCATAATGCTTTCCATTTCCCTGAAAATGTCAAATTTTAATAATAACATTCATCTTCCCTGTCATTTTCTTCCTACCCTCTCCTCCTTCTCCTTTTCTTTCTTTTTTAAAACACTTTGAAGCCCTGACTGCCCTGAACTTGCTGTATAGACCAAATGGGCCTTGAACTCAAAGATCTGCCTGCTTCTGTCTCTCATATGCTGGGATCACTCTGACCAGCTTTAATTTTTCTTTATGGCTGAATAAAATTCTATTAGGTATATGTACCATATTTTCTATACCCATGTATCTGTTGATGGATACCTAGAAAGTTTTCATTTCTTGCCTACCGATAGAACACCAATGATAATGGACATGCAGTATCTCTGGTGTGTCTTAAAATCCACTAGAGTGTTTAGGAAGGCTATAGCTGAGGCATTTAACGTTTACTTTTTGAGAAGCCTACAGGCTAATCTTCATAGTGGCTGTACTGCTTTATACTTACTTCCACCAACAAGGTATGAGTCCCTCTTTCCCCACTTCCTCTTCAATAAGTGATGTCATTTGCATTATTGTTTATATTATTAAGTGGATGAGTGTTTGCCTGCATGTATGTCTGTGTGCCACCTGCACGCCTGGTGCCTGCAGAGGCCCACAAGAGGATGTTGGATTCCCTGGCACTGGAGTTATAAACTGGTGAAATCTGCCATGCAAGTGCTAGGACCTGAACCCAGCCCTCTGCAAGAGCAGTCAGTGCTCTAGCTGCTAAGCCACGTCTCCTTTTCCTCCTTGATGCTAGCCATTCTGATGGAGGTGAGAGGGGAAACCCAGGGTAGCTTCCACTTGCATTTCAGAATGAGACATTCATTCCAGGACTCAGAATATACACAAATGTCGAGGAAAGAGTGCAGGAAATTTGTCGCTTCTTGCTTTGGATGGTCAGAATGGTTTCTAGTGATACAGGATAGGGAGGAAAAGTGATAAAAGACAGAGGGCCAGGAGACAGTTGTAACTTTTTTTCACCTCTGGTCTGGCATTGTGGTAGCACATCTCAAGAAACTTCTGCAGAAGGCTGCACTGGACACAGATTTCCCAAGATTGTGCCTACAGTGTGAATTTGTTCTCCTGTGTGCTTTATTTGCAGTGAATGGTGATGACTTGACAATGTGTTTCTGAGGGACAGGTGACCTGTGATGGATGAGTAGCCGTTGTTACTACCGAGAAGTCAATTGCCATTACAATTCCTGATGCTGTGTAAGCTATTCTTCCCCTCCTTTCTGATGTCCCTATTGTCCTGAGAGTTCCTCATAATGGGGGATCTCATGAATTCTCCAGTAGCTCATATTTTGAGTATAAAATGGGTTCTTTTGATACAGAAATCTATGTCCTTTTGTTCTGAATTTTTTTTATTCAATATCTTTGTTGAGATAATTATTTGGGGTTCTTGGGAATAGGATCTCCATTACTGTGAAAAGAAACCATGACCAGGGCAACTCTAGTAAAGGACAACATTTAATTAGGGTAGGCTTATATGTTCAGAGGTTCAGTCCATTATCATTAAGGCAGGAAACGTGGCAATATTCAGAGAGGCGTGGTGCTGGAGGACCTGAGAGTTCTTCCTCTTGTTCTGAAGGCGATGAAGATGAGACCGCCTCTTCCACATTGGACGGAGCTTCAAAGCCCATCTCCAAAATGACACATTTCCTCCAACAAAGTCACACCTCCTAACAGTGTCACTCCCTGTGAGCCAAGTCAAGCATATTCAAAACACCATACTTTCCTTTCTTTTCTTAAAAAAAGTATTTTATTTAATATTTGTAATGTATATAGCATATTTGGGTCAAATTCATTCCCTGTTTTCTACTCTCCAATTCTTCCTTTATCCTTCCTCCCTCTTTTCCCTCCCAATTTCATGTCTTTCTTTTTTCTTATTGAGGATTTTCCTCTGGAATAAGATGTTGCTCATTCAGATTGAAATGTAATTTAAGTATGATGTTGCATATGTGTGGTATATGGGGTGTGGTAAATGTCATGTGTGTCTGTGTATGTGTGTCTGTGTGTCTGTGTGTGCATGTGTGTGTGTGTACAATACATATGTGTTGTAGTGTGTGTATGTCTGTGTGGGGGTCAGGGGTGTCGTGTTATGCATCCTTTGAACAACATTTTAAAAAATGTGTAGAGGCAGAATTTATCAAAATGATGAGTTTCACATAGTTGGGTCCTCCATTTGCTTTCTCATTTCCAGCACAATCACCTAAAAGAAATTATTTAAAGAGAAAGGGTTTTATTTAGACCTGAGGTTTCAGAAATATTCTTCCATGGCCAGAAAATTCCACTGTTGTAGTCCTGAGACAAGACTGAAACACCAAGACACCAAGTTCGTGAGTATATAGCAAAATAGAACTGCTTACATGGTGGGAGCTAGGCAACAAAAACAGAGAGAGAGAGTGAGCGAGAGAGAGAAAGAGAGAGAGAGAGAGAGAGAGAGAGAGAGAGAGAGAGAGAGAGAGAGAGAGAACGACTACTAGATCTGCTTCTAAAGAGCATGCCTGCTAGTGGTTGGCTTCTTCCCAGTAGGTCTCCCTCCTTCTAGGGAGGAAACTTCTCAAGAGAGAGCTGTTATAATTCAATCACTTCCTCAAGGCTCAAACCCCTAAATGCCTTTTGGAAGGACATTACATTTTTCAAAATAGTTTCTGATTTTTATGAGAATATATTATCTGTGATAGATGATGTTCTCTTGTCATTTATACAAATAACATTCTTTAAGCACTCTCTCTCCCTCTCTCTCTCACAAATACACACATACACACACACACACACACACACACACACACACACACACACATACACACCCCTCCTGACCCCTCTGAAGGACACTTTATGTCCAAACTAAAACTGACCCGATATAGACCCAAATGTTATTCTTAGATATAGATATAGGCATTGTATGAGCACTCCACGACTAGAGAATGTGCTCTACTTTTCTGATTGGGAATAAACCCCTGTAACCTTAGTGGGCTATACATGGGAAAGCAAAGGAGAGCCAAGAAGTTTTAGCTGATTGTTGTAAAAATCATCAGTCAGTATCTCCTGTTTACAACCTAATTCTTGTTCTCAATGCTAAAGCATGCCTTCAAATTCTGAGACTTTCTGGCTTTCTTGAGCAAAAATTGACTTGTTCCTCGATGCCATTACATCCTGTGAGCTATATAGAATCAGATCAAATTCTGCCTTTCACCCATTTTTGTCATCTGAAATTGACTATTCTGTTTCCTCCCTAATTCTGCCCATATTATGCAATTCATAAGTTTTACTCTTCTTTACTCTAGTTTTCATAGCACGTCAGGAAGACATAGGATAAATATATGTATTCACTCCACTTTGGTGAATGTGCACACCTTCTTCACCCCAGTGGAGAGAGAAATCCCTACAGGCCACCAGCATAACTGCCTCATCAGGTCTTGTGTATAACAGGTTCTCAGGAAAGTCCACTTTACTGAAGAGTTGGGAAATTCCATCCAGAAGTTCACAAAAACCTACTTGCTTCAAGACATTATAATAAAACTTTTTTGTGTAAGAAGAACACATTGAGATAAAACCTGTCATCACCAATTGCTGGAGTTGTAACCATCAGTCTTTGAATCTCTTTTCTCATTGGTCAGATTTTAATTCAATAAATGGCTTTTACTCACACTCTGCTTTTTAACCATACACCCCTCCAAAAACATTAATAACAGTGAAATAAGAATAAAAAACAATCTCTGCTTATTTCAGAGCACTGAAGACCAAAGCCACCAGCATTTCATGGTAGACAGAATTGTATACTGTGACTGAGAGATGCCGTTCTCTCTGGGTTAGACTTCATATGCAGTCTTGACACCTCTTGCCACTGCTGTTTTATCTGCACTGCTTATGCTGCCAGTGACATTTTGATTCAGTGATATCTCCCACTGCGATATGACTATGGACTTTCCGTACAACTAGAAGTGGGCAGTTCACTTCACGTAACAAAGGTATACACTCATGTTTGCTTTTCATGATACAATGATTATTCTTAAATCATCAACATTTTCCCCATAGCTTCTTCTGTGTGTGTATATCTTTTTAAATTGCCTTTCCTCATTAGGGAATCATTTTAAACAGAGATTTTTTTCAAATGTGTTATTATTACTGCTCTGTTTTGTTTTATGTATTTTAATTGAAGTTTTAAATTTTGTGCTTGCACCCCATGGAGTAATAACTACAAAGAACAGAATTTTATTAATTGGATAAATAAATTTGAAAACAATGACCTAAATAAGTTAGACAGGTTGCGGATGTTCTTCCAAGAAAAAGATGAATATCAGTCCATACATGCCCCTCTGCATCTTTAAGTACATTTGAATCTTTTATAGAATAGGAGCAATAAAATGGCAAAAAAATAAAAATCTAAACAACTCTCAAAAAAGAGTACCTCATTCTTGGACCAGTTGAGTTCTATTTTTGAAAGAAAGTTTTCAGAGGGATTGAAACATCACTAATTGGCAAGCATTAATTAATCATTGTATAGTCCATTCTGTTAGGCACTAGAGAGAAAAAAAACAAGTCAATATAAATGACCACTTTTTATCAAGAATTTTAAAATCAAGAGACAGACATGCAAACAGTTTGAAAACATTGTAAATGTGCTGCTGGAAGGTACGTGGCTAGACATGGCATGTACAGAGGCGAGGTAGGGAAACACTGCAGACAGAGACACGTCCAGCTTGGTCCACACAACAAACTCCAGGCCAGCCTACAGAGCAAGAGCTTGTCTTAAAATGAACTCATTGATTAATTGAAATAAAATTTGATTTAATTATAGGACAGAGGGAAGCCCTTTAGTGTGGGGCAAAAAGGCAAAAATGAAGTTAGCTGCACTGTCATTACTGGAATTACCTCATAGAAACAACTCGAAAGGGAGAATGCTCTCTTACACTCATAGTTTTAAATGTATCAGTTCATGTCATTATCTCCGTGTTCCTGAGCCTTAGGATGGAACATCCCTGTAGACGGGCCTGAGGAAGCCGAGCTACTCACCGTTCAGGAGCTGGAAAGAGGGAAACTAGAGGGAGGCAGAGTTCCACCTGCAGAGCATACCCCTGTGACCTACTTCCTCCAATTCGGCGGTACCCATGCCTTTTCATCATCTACCAATAATTCCATGGCACTTTGAATAGGCTAGAGCCCTTGGTTGCTAACCATTTTTCAGTGATTAGTTTCACCAGCTGGTAGACTGTTAGTCATTCAGGAGATCACTTCATATCCAAAGTGAAAACTCATAATTGTAGTTATAGAGTCAAATGGCCAAAGCTTGCAACCAGTTAATAAACTCACAGATAGAGGAAAAAGAAGGAGGTAGGAACGTAGAAGGTATTCAAGATCTATGCCATGGAAAACTCTCTCTCTCTCTCTCTCTCTCTCTCTCTCTCTCTCTCTCGGATATTTTTTATTTACATTTCAGATGTTATTCCCTTTTCTGGTGTCCCAGACATAAGCCCCCTGTCTCATCCCCCCCCTTTCTTCTATAAGGGTTTTCCCCTCTTCAACCACCTCCCTTCCCACCCCACCCCCGACATTCCCCTACACTGGGGGGTTCCAGCCTTGGCAGGACCAAGGGCTTCTTCCACTGGTGCCCAGCAAGGCCATCCTCTGCTACATATGCAGGTGGAGCCATGAGTCCATCCATGAATAGTCTTTGGGTAGTGGTTTAGTCACTGGGAGCTCTGGTTTGTCGCTATTGTTCTTATGGGGTTGCAAGCCCCTTCAGCTCTTTTAATCCTTTCTCTAATTCCTCCAACAGGGATCCCATTCTCAGTTCAATGGTTTGCTACTAGCATTCGCCTCTGTATTTGACATGCTCTGGCTGTGCCTCTCAGGAGACATCTATATCAGGCTTCTATCAGCTTGCACTTCTTAGCTTCATCAATCTTACCCAGTTTTGGTGGCTATGTATATATGGGCTGTGTACCAATGTGGGACAGGCTCTGAATGGTCGTTCCTTCAGTCTCTGCTCCAAACTTTGCCTCCATATCCCCTCCTATGAATGTTTTTCTTCCCCCTTTTAAGAAGGAGTGAAGCATCACATTTCGGTCATCCTTCTTGAGCTTCATGTGGTCTGTCGGTTGTATCTTGGGTAATTCAAGCTTTTAGGCTAATATCCACTTATCAGTGAGTGCATACCATGTGTGTTTTTCTGTGATTGGGTTACCTCATGCAGGATAATATTTTCCAGTTCAATCCATTTGCCTATGAATTTCATGAAGTCATTGTTTTTGATAGCTGAGTAATATTCCATTGTGTAGATGTACCACAAAATCTTTATTTATGCTTAGATACTTAGAAAACAGTCAGTGGGAGTTACTTAAAGGATCTTATGTAACCAAATAACAAAATTAAATTCGTACTTTTGGGATTTCACAGTGCTGGGAAGGATAAACTACAAGTGGACAGAGTAGAAGGAAGAAAGTTTGTTACACTGCCAAGAAAACAAATATAAGCTTAAACTAAGACAGTGCTGAAGAAGATAGAGGGGAAATTTCTGCTATACTTAAGGGAAGTTCATACTATATTTAAGGAAAAACTTGATCAGAATCAGTTACTCATCATATTAAGGCATCAAGAAAAAGGTGAGGTTAAGGATGATGCCAAGAGTCCAGTTTTGAGTATCTGTGTAGACAGTGGTTGCATCTCTTCAAGAGAGAGGGAGTAAAGAAGTTGATAGATGGCAGGAAATAGAAAGCTCAGACCTAGACAATGTCAGGTTGATGTGGAGACATCTCTATATCTACTCTAGCAGATGATTGACTGCATGGTCTGCTTTTCGCTTCTCTTTGTTGTGCCGATTTGCTTCACTCTGCAAGCCCTGCTGGTCACCTCCAAGTCTGTTCCTGCACAGTGGCCATTCTGTCTCGTTCTCTGACATTTTGCAGAGCAGGTTCTCTCTCTTTACCTGAGCAGCCTTTTCTTGCTATTCTAAAACATTCTTTGCAAAGCTCATCTTTTGTAGATCAAAAGCCCAATCTTTTACATATTGCACCCTTATATTTTGCATAGTTGAGATTACATATTTTTTTGTACTCAGGTTTTCCTGTTCTTTCCCATAACCTTAAGGGCTATCCTAAAGGTCACAGTGTTTACCATTTTTGCTGAGACATTAGACAAATCCTTTCCTCCTGGACTCATGCTGTCTCTGATTATCATTTACTCTGACAGAAAGGACATTTCTCAAAGAAGGCACTGAAAATATGTACATTACTATACATACAAGCCTTAAGCCATAACAACTGTTAACAAGGAGGTCCAAACACTACTGTCTCTGTTCCAGGGGCAGGAACCATGCCACACTGTCCCCTACACATGACCAACTAGGACTTAGCATAGCCTTTCAAAGCATTCTCAGAGCAACTTTCTTTGCCAACTTATATGAAGTAGCCTCCAGCCCATGTCACTCTCCAAGTCTGTGCTCTGTGTTTCTCTTCTTCATACTAGTTATTGCTACTTGAAATAGGCTCATACATACATTTGCCTTCTTGATTTTCATGAGATACTCTGATACATTTTTATGATGCAAGTAGGCTAAAATGATCCAAAATATATAAGGGGCAATAGGTTTATAAGAGAAATTAGATAAAGAAAAATTTGAAATAGCCAAAATATCATTTGATAAAATCTAGACTAAGAGGGGAATACATAAGGAGCCGAAGTTAACTAAAGTAAAGAAAAAAGTAAATTTGCTGGTTTATAAAACTGAAAATGAATACAGTAACTCTTTTTAATTATGTCTGCTCTTGATTGCTGTCTCAGCACTGGATTCTCCTGTCTGGGCTGTTTTCTGATGGATTATCCCTACATGGTAACAAGAACAATCAGCAGAAGGAATAGGCCTACTATTTACCAAATTAGCAACCACAAAAGAAAGTAGACACTTCTTCCTCAGTGATCGCAAGTAAATCTATACAGACATGTACAGAGTGAAAGTAATAGAATATTTTGATTTGTAAAGTGTATGTCCTGTACTGGTATATGGATGTATATATATATGTATGTATGTACAGACATAAGTATGTATGTGGTGAGACCAGCCCTACTGAAATTGAAAGACTGGGAATATGGATAGCAAAGTCTTATAAAAATGTTTAGACACAATTTTAAAATGGGAAACAGAGCTAAATAGAGAAATCTCAACTGAGGAATCTCAAATGGCTGAGAAGCAGCTAAAGAAATGTTCAACATCCTTAGTCATCAGGGAAATGAAAATCAAAACAACCCTGAGATTTCACCCTACACCAATATGAATGGCTAAGATCAAAAGCCCAAGTGTTAGTACATGCTGGAGAAGGTGTGGAGAAAGAGGAACACCCCTCCATTGCTTGTGGGATTGCAAACTGGTACAACCACTCTGGAAATCAGTCTGGTGTTTCATCAGAAAGTTAGAAATAGCTGTACCTGAAGACCCAGCTATACAATTCCTTGACATATACTCAAAAGATATTCCACCATACCATAAGGACACATACTCCATTATGAACATAGCAGCTTTATTTGTAATAATCAGAAGCTGCAAACAACCCAGATGTCCCCAAATTGAAGAATGAATACAGATAATGTGGTTCGTTTACACAATGGAATACTACTCAGCTATTAAAAATGAAGACATCATGAATTTTGAAGTCAAATGGATGGAACTAGAAAATAGCATCCTGTGTGACCCAAAAGGACATATATGATATATACACATTGATAAGTGAATATTAGCCAAAAAATTCAGAAGACCCATGATATAAGTCACAGACCATATGAAGCTTAACAAGAAGGATGACTCAAGTGTGGAAATTTCAATCTCACTTAGAAGGGGTAACAAAATAATCATGGGAGGCAGTGGGGGGGCAGTGGAAGGGGGTACCTGGGTGGGAGAGGGGAAAAAGGAAAAGGGAAGAGGCAGGATCAGGTATGGAGGGAGACAAAAGATAAGCCCAGAAAAACAGGAGAATGAATAGAAATATGCAGCAGTATAGGGTGGGGGACAAGGGAAAAACTGTAGAAAGTCCAGACACCAGGGATGTGAAAGACTCCCAGGACACAATGGGGAATGGCCTTAGCCAAAATTCCCTACAGTGGAGAGATAGAACCTAAGGAGACCACATCCAGAAGATACACATGGACCCTATTTGAGGCATGGGGACACCCAGCCATCTTCAAAATTTTTGACCCAGAATTGTCCTGTCTAAGGAAATTCAGGGACAAAAATGGAGCAGAGATGGAAGGAAAGGCCACCCAGAGACTGGCCCAACTTGGTATCGATCCCTTACACAGGCACCAAACCCCAATACTATTACTGATGCTAGGTTATGCTGGCAGACAGGAGCCTAGCATGACTGTCCTTTGAGAGGCTCTACCAGCAGGTGACTGAGACAGATGTAGATACTTAACAGTCAACCATGGGACTGAGGTCAGGGACCCCTATGGAAGAGTTAGGGGAAGGAGTGAAGGAGCTGATGGAGATCGCTACCCCATAGGAGGAACAACAGTATCAACTAATGTAGACTCCTCAGAGCTCCCAGAGTCTAAGTAATCAACCAAAGAGTATACATGGGCTGGTTCGTGGCTCCCACTGCAAGTGTAAACAAGGACTGCCTTGTCTGACCTCAGCAGGAAATGATGTGTTTAATCCTGTAGAAATTTAATGTCCTAGAGAAAGAGAATGCTAGTACAGTGGGGTGGTAGCAGGTAATTTATTGAGGGAGCACAGTCTCAGAAGCAAAGGGGAAGGAAGATGGCTGAAAAACTCATGGAGGGGGAACCAGGAAGGAGAGGAACATTTGGAATGTAAATAAATAAAATAATTAATTAAAAATTCAGTATAAAATTAAAAAAAAACCAAACTATCATATAATCTAGCAATGCCACCTCTGCATATACATCCCATTTAATTAAAAGGTGGAGAGGTTGGAATGATACCTCAACACTTAAGGGCATGTACTGCTCTTATATGAACTCAGGTTCAATTCCCCAGCTACTATATCTGATGGCTTACAACCACCTCTAACTCTGGTTTTAGGGGATCTGATAGTCTCCTTCAGCCACTAGGAGTGTCTGCCTGTGTGTGCACATGTCTACATAATGTTACATATCCATGTAATTAAAATTAAATAAATATTTTTTAAAACTAATTAAAAACAGAATCTTGAGCAGAATGTGATTGTGAATACATAGATGCCAACACTCCCAAAGGTACGGTTAGAGAATTATGAGGACAGCCTGAACTTCATAGGGAGTCCAGGTATCAAAAAAAAAAAAAACAGCATAAAATTTATGAAGAGTCTATATAGCCATATTCATGGTAGCCAAGAAAATAAAATCTCAATGTCTGCCATTTTGCTCCTTTAGTCTCTGTTCCATTTATATCCCTGCATTTCCTTTAGACAGGAGCAATTTGGAGTCAAACGTTTTGTAAATGGGTTGGTGTCTCCATCTATCCACTGGGAGTACTGTCTCACTACCAGAGATGGTATCTTTAGGTTCTATATCCCCACTGTTCAAGATTTTTGCTAAGGTCACCCACATTTAGTCTTGGAGTCTCCTCCATCCCAAGTCTCTGGGACTTTCTGGAGGTTCCCCTCACCCCAAACCCCAATCCCTGAAAGCTGCATATTTCCATTTATTCTCCCATCCTCTGGGGTCTCTCCTGTCTCCCTCAATACCTGATCCTGTCCTCCTTTCCCCTCTCCCCTCTCCTACCCAGGTCCCTCTCTTCCTCTGCCTTCCATGCTATGTTGTACTTGCAGACAGCAGCCTAACATAGCAGCCCTCTGAAAGTCTCTACCCAGAAGCTGACAGACATTGGACAAAGACAGATACCCACAGATATTGGACAAAGGTTGGAGATTCCCATGGAAGAGTTAAAGAAGGATTGAATGCACTCAAGGACATGACAACCCCACAGGAAGACTAACAGTGTCAACTAACCTGGACCCTGGGAGCTCCAAGAGACTGAGCCACCAACCAAAGAGAACCCCCCAGCACATATATAGCAGAGGGTTGCCTTGTCTGGCCTCAGTGGGAGATGATGCACCTAATCCTGCAGAGACTTGATGCCCCAGGGTAAGGAGATACCTGGGGGTAGAAGGGAGGGTACCTGTTCAGAGGCAAAAGAGAAAGAGAATGGGGAGAACTCTTCAAGGGAGACTGGGAGGGGAACTAAATAAATAAAATAATTCTTTTTAAAAAAATCTCAGTCTATTGAAAGAGAATCAGTAAGCAAATGTAGTGTTAGACTATAATATGCTTAAATGAAATGGAAAGCACACCATATGTTACAACATGGATGAGAGCCTTGAAGGTATTATACTAAGTAAAATAACGAGTCACAAGAGACAACTGTTCTATTTGCAAGATATATATGAGCTGCACTAGAAAATAGAATGGTTGTTACCAAGGTCAGATGAAGGGAGGTGGAGGAATTATTGATGAATGTAGAGTCAATTTTGGAAGGTGACACATTATTAATTTGTTGCACACAGTATGAGCATACATATGAAATGGAAACTTAAAAGTTCTTTGGAAAGTCAGTTGTGTTGGATGTTGTTTTGCTAGGACAAACATGTGAAGAAGTGTTTTCCTAAAGTAAACACAGGTGAAAGGCTAAGGCAGACTCATGAAGGAACATTTAGCAGACAGAAGAGAAAGGATGTTCTGCTAAAGCAAACACATGAAAGGACATGTGATAAAGGATTCTTTGCTAACATTAAGCATGTATTGGTCTGCCTTATATTGTGTAGTTGAGCCCTATTTGTCAGGACTCCATAGAGAGAAATGCACCAAAAAACTTCTGGTGGTATGCTGATATATTTTTGTTGTTTCTGTGAACTGGGTTTGGTTAGTAGAGTGATATCAGCTAATACAGACACAAGGACTGAGGCAAGACACGAAGTAAGGCAAGAACTTGCTTATAGAGCTAGCTGTGCAATGCTTATTGGTCTCAAGTCTTTGCTGATCTTCACTTTACTGAGAGAGGCAAAGCTGAGAACTTCTCCTGGGGTTCCTGCTGGTCCCTCCTGCTGATTTGTGCTGAGGCTAAGGCCTGGCTGTCTCTGCTTGGTAGTGCAACTACTGCTGATTCATGTGTGATATCCTGACTCTAGCAAACTAGACTGCTAGTGTATCCATGAAGCATTTGCTAGTATATCATGCTGCTAACCTGTGATCTGAACTGCCAATTTCCAGACTACATGGATGGGAGTTGCTCCAAATAACCTTTCTAAATAGGTCCACTCCCCTCCATCCTTTCTTTTCCACTGCATCTGATGAGTGGTGGGCTACCAAAGAGGTTAACACATTTAAGAACCACCATTAAAAGTAGGCTTTGAAAAAATTAAAGTTACATATATTTTTTCCCTTTGTACAGTTACAACTGTTCAGGATGTTAATTTCCTTGTCACAAAAATAAAAGTCTAACCAACAGTGAATTCAGGAAACACACTCAGTTAAATAAAGCATCATTATTTTATTTTATTTTATTTTTGCTGTGACAATTTCTTACTCTGTAGTCAAAGCGGATCACAATTTGACATGCAGCCCATGTGCACTCAAAATGCTTGACACCCCTTACTCCACATCCTAATTGTTGAGATTAAAGCTAACACCACCCTGACTAGAACAAACTAACTCTTTGGCTCAGTTTCACTGTGGTTAATTTAATAAGGCTAATCAGTTAATGCTGTTGAAATAAATGATTGTAGATAGAAATCAGTAGGTAGCCACTAGAGATAAATAGATATATGGGTAGGTAGATAGATAGATAGATAGATAGATAGATAGATAGATAGATAGATAGATAGATATTAACAATCTAAATACTTGTCTCCCTCAGTTAATATTTTGAAATTCTAATCTCCATGGTGACATTATTAGGAATTAATTGTTATAATGCTGCAACCATCATGAATGACTGTATTGATCCATGTAAGGACATATTTAAGGTTTCCATCTATGAACCAAGAAACATACACCAAACAAAACACCAAACACCAAACTATAAACATTGTGGTGTTAGATTTTCAGTCCCCACAATTATGAGAAATAAATTTATATTGTTTGTAGAATACAGAGCACTAGTCTTTGGTATTTTATTACAGCAGCTCAAACAGAGAGGTGTGTGTGTGTGTGTGTGTGTGTGTGTGTGTGTGTGTGTGTGTGTGTGTGTGTGTGTTTTAAAGAAAAAAGAAAATAATACATACATACAATATTCCCTAAAATATTTTAGGGAAGATGCTTACAATGGGCCAAAATGTTATGGTGAGATCCTTCCTCCTTAATTCCATCCAATGCCAACCAAAGCAGCAGTATGAGCTGCTGTGCCCCAGATGGAGAAGAATTCACATTCAAGCACAGGTAGGCAAGCATCCCAAGTTGCATGAAAATTAGCTGAGCCCACTGGCAACAGAAAAGCCTCCCTGTAGGATCTGCACTATCATTTCTCCTCCCTCTTGCTAGTACTGTGGTGGGTTAGGAATCGAGGTTTTCTGAGAATTCATGTCTACCCACAGTGCAATCAGTTATAATGAGAAGTATTAGATGCAATAGATATGAAGTTGTGATTACTTAAAAAACGAGGAGTTTAGTAAAAGAAAAGGCAGTGGTGCCTTCTGGAGGCTCTTCAAGGAAGGTGTTTATACTGTCTGGAACCTGCCTAGGCCAGCTTTGCTGTTTTCTGGGGCCCTATTTGTCTTCTCTGGTTAGCTGGGCTGTCTCAGTTCCCAGCTGCAGACTTCCTACCTCCTCCAAGTTCTTCACCTTACTCTTTTAATCCTGACAGTTATTTAACCCTCAACAAAAAGTTTATGGACACATTTGCACTAATTGAATTTCTTCATCAACCTTCAGTTTTCATGGTAACATTGTGATCCTCAACAGAATTGTTCAATATTTAAATTGTAAATTATTACCGTTCCCTGATACTATATGGCTGAGCATAGAAATACTAAAATCAATTTCCTTAAGAAGCTAGCTGTTATTTAATGTGATCTTGCTATATTTAATAAAATTTACAAAACACAAAAGCAAAAGGGATGCAAACCCTTAGCACTCAGAAGATGAGTCCAGAGGACCATGAGTTCAAGGCCAGCTTGAACTGTACAGTGAAAACCTATCTTTTAAAGAGAAGGAGGAAGTCAAGCACTTTGGTATATACCTATAATCTTAGGAGGTAGAGAGAGGGAGGAGGATGAAAAAGTCAAGGCTAAAGTCAGCTGTATAGCAAGTCTGAGACGTGTAAATTTACAGCCAGTCAGAGACTATGTGAAACAAATATAAGGAAATATTTGCTAACTCCAATAAAAAGTAATGAAAGAATTGTATTGGTGTTTACAGCAAACCAAGCTCTCTTTAAGAAAGACATTAGGTGGCATTTTCATTGGCATGTATCAAAAGAGGCACAACCACAGAGTTTGGAATGTATGAGGCAAAGAGCCTTGGGAGAGATGAAACTGTAAAGGTTTTTTGGGGCCATATCTGGAACAGAACTTGAATCTTAAAGAGAGTTAAAAATGTTTGGAGAAACTGCTGTGTGGGATGAGCAGTGAGTCAGCAGGAGCGAAGTAAAATGTGTTGAGCAGAACTGATAGCTCCACTAAGGTTCAGTCAGTACAGCTTTTCTTAACAATGAGGCTCAGCCCCACCAAGGAAGTTCAAGGTCACTGGGAAATGTTAGGGAGTGAGAAGAGGCCCACCTGAATCAGGTAGCCATGGGAAGCTGGATTGGTTGAGGTGAGATGAGAAGGAAGTTTACAGACAAAGAAAGCAAGGATGTTACAAAAGTAAAGGACAAGGGAGATGTAAGTAAGGAATGAAGAATAACTGACCTGGGGAAAACTGTGGAGGAATGGGACACTCAGCATCAGAGATAACACGTATAGACAGTGAGATGCCAGTATGTCCAGAAATGGGGGGGGTGGTACCCAGAAGATAAGGATCTGTGGAGTCATGACACAGAAGTGATCAGACAAATTCACTGAGTAAGAAAAATAAAGTATTACGGAGTTTAGAACAGCACATGGCCAATAAAGTGAGAGAGTAGCTGAAACTGTTAGGAAGAATGATGTGGAATTTCCACAGCCAGAAAGATAACTGAGAATGATTGATGGGTGTGGCCTTCTCTCCATCCTTGTCCTCTATGCTTATGTTAATGACAGGGAGGTGTGGGGATCAGCATAGGGCTCAGTGATCAAGAGCACTCACTGGCTGCTTTTCCAGAGGATTCAGGTTCTGTTCCCAGCACCAACATGGCAGCTCACAGCACATTTTAATTCCAAGAGATCAGGCGGCCTCTTCCAGCCTCCTGCATGCATGTGCTCATCAGGCATTCAGCCTTGCAAAGCACCCATGCACAGTAAGTAAAAATAAAGTATTTTTACAAGAAAAGGAAGTGTGGAGAAGGCTGTACTGTGAATGATTTCAAAGGAAGCGACATCACTGACTAGAAAAGCTGAATTTGTGTATAGAAAGCATTTGTGAGGAGAAAGTGGATTTTATAGGAAGTTTCCATGAAAATAACAGCACTACCATATGACTTGGCAGAAGAAAAAAAAAAAAAAACAAAGGCCACCTCTTGGCCCATTAGAATCATTCACATGTATTCTAGCTTACAAATCAGACATGAGTGAGGATTATTTTGTCCAACTAAATGCAATCACCAAGTGATTCATGTCTCTCCTGGCAGAAGCTTGGTAATCTGTGGCACACTCCATGTCTCTCTTGACCTGAGTAATTCAGAAGTCTATTGTATAATGGCGCTTCAATGGTCTGGAACTTGGACAACTGAAAAACAGGACCTTGCCAACCCATGAAACCCAGTTTTTTGTGAGTGCAAAATAAATCCTGGTTGGGCCATGGAGCTGAGGAGGGGTGGAGGAAGTGGATGGGGAGCGGGTATTTGTTACTGCAGCCAAATCTATCCTGACTGACAGTAACCTCAGTAACTGGACAGAAAAAAATATTTTAAAGAAATTACCCCAAATTGTATTAATCATAATCAATTTGTTTTTTAAAACAGTATTTATGAAATTATAAGTTTTTCTAAGACGTACAGACATAGTAAAAAGCAAAAATAAAAGTATGCTGGTTTAGGCAAGAATGTGCCAAGATTCAGATGCCCTATGACCTATTTTTGAAGAGCCAGCAGCAGGAAAGCCAGACCTAGTGTTTTCCTTCCAGCACCCACCTCAACACACCTCAAATCGGATCCCTTAATGCCACTGAACCTGTGCCACAGACACCAAAGAACACAAGAAATCACCCTGAGTTAGGGACCAGGTCTGAGCTGGAGATAAAAGAGACAGAAGACAGGGGCTATCTTGCCTGGATGGTATGCAGAGAACAGCAAACAGTCACAAAATGGGTCAGACGTCCACTCGACACAGAACCTCAGGGTACATACAGCAACTAATGTCCATCTAATACGTGGTAACTCGGCTGTGATTAAAGGGGGCACATAGAAACTGTGGCCTTTTGATAGTGTCAATGAACTGCCACCCAGGCAGGTTCATCTGCTTCCTGTTGGAAATGACTGCTTTTACTACTAATGGTCTTTCACGTACCAGGAAATGTGGGAAGAAGGACTTGGCGGTGCGTAATGGCTACAGTTGTGCTTGCCAACATCCACAAACCTTTTCATCAACTTACCACATTTTTAGTTTTAAATAGCCTGGCAGAGATGATCCTGAGGAAAGAACCAGCCTCCTACATCACAAAACATATACCTGTTTCTGTTATTAATTGATGCTCTAATTTCCAGGCCCACAGATTCTTTCTCACCTAGCAAACAGAGATATTTGATTATGTATGTGTTCCTGCCTCCTATGGAGTGACGCCAGCAAAAACTAGCAGACCCCCAAGCCGGATAGCCTCACTCAGAGCTGTCATTTATGGCTTATAATAGATAGTACACTAATAACTTCATGACACGGTTATTCCTTTTCTTAGCTTCTCAAAGGACACCTGGCTTAACAGAATGACTAGCTTATTTTGTCACACTGTAGGTCATCCCGACCCTTAGAGGCAAAATTGAAGAGAGGAGGGAGAGCCAGGCAATTGTCACACCATTACTCAAAGCCCCAGAAATGCAATGACACAGAAGTTCAGAGATGCAAAAGAGACTGCTGGGAAGGGTGGTGGCTCTCTCAGCTCTGACAAAGATAATTCCATAGCTATGGCTTCTAATAATAAAGTTTCAAATTGGCATCATTTTGATGTATGTGCGCTGTTGACAGAATTCTCTTGAGGTTACAATGAGGGCTCTCAGGAGTTAACACTATAGGCCTCAGTCTAGAAGATGAAATGGGACTTATTTATTTATTTCCATAAGATGTATATCAATGCGGAAAAGGGGAAAAATAGAGAATTTTTCCTGTAAAGATTCTGAATAAGCATTGCTTATCAATTATTATTGCTATTAGACTATTTTCCATGTCCTGAGCATTTTCAAAGCCAAACACACTACCAGTAGGCTTTTTTTGTTGATGACTACTATGACTTCGACTTCTTCTTCTTCTTCTTCTTCTTCTTCTTCTTCTTCTTCTTCTTCTTCTTCTTCTTCTTCTTCTTCTTCTTCTTCTTCTTCTCCTTCTCCTTCTCCTTCTCCTTCTCCTTCTCCTTCTCCTTCTCCTCATTCTCCTTCTTCTTCTCCTTCTCCTCCTCTTCCTCCTCCTCCTCCTCCTCCATTAATAAATGAGTAGAGTCTGCCACCTTAATTGAATAGAATTGTATTTTTATCCCTTGTCATTTAAATTCTATTTAACATGCATAAGGTGCCACTTCCATTAAAACAAAGTAGGTTAATGTAGTTGTGATAACTCTGCCACATTTATTCAAAATAACCCTAAATTAGTCATAGATGCTGCTAACTCAGAAGGGAGTTTTATTTGAAAACTGTGCCATTGGTTAGATAAGGCTTTTCTCCAGCTCTCACAAAATGCTCACTTCTAACTTTCAGTGATTCCTATTGTGCATTTTGGTGATATAAAACTTGGCTATGGCTAGGTTTTTGCCAGGCAAGAAATTACAGAGGGAAACTATCAGAGCTGTAGTCACAGTAAAGAATCTTATTTATTATAGGTTCAGAGTCTGTATCACCAGGGGCTTGACGTTTCAACTCAATAATTCCAGCAGTAATTTTTGGGTTTTCAAGAATGCTAGGGTGTGATAGTATAGCCAGGCTGGAAATTTTACTTGTTTTCATATAGAAACATGAAATGTTTTGGGCTCATTTTCCTCCTCTTGCTGCATTAGAAGAATCGGATATAAACATTTTCTATTATTCTCCAGGAAATATTTGAAAATTATAGTTTTTCAGGATTGGGAGGAAGATAACATTCTGAACAACAAGCATTGAGAAAAAAAGTTAAAAAAAAATCTCTTCTTTAGAGCACAAGCATAGAAACTGGAACAAAGTTACCAGATAAAATCTACCTAGGATTCCTCACACATGGGACCTCCTCTTAAATTATGACTTTCGGGAGAGGGGCTGCTTCCCAAAAAAAGCCAGGGAGGAGGCCTGAAAAGGTCCTTGTTGAGATGCCCTGACTCAGAAGAAAATAAGCTCTTGCTACCAAATTTATTCCACCTCATCCAGACCTACCAACATTTGTTTTGAAATGACCACAAGCCTCATGGCTTAAACAACAGCATTTAAGACAATCCTCTGCCTACCAGACACTCTTCTTCCTAGCATCAGATGGTTCTCTGCCTACAAGATAATCCTCTGACTAACATCAGATGATTTTCTGCCTGTCACGTGGTTCTCTATCAGATAGTTCCTTGATAATAAAAGTCTGAAATAGATTTCTTTGGTTTTGTCAGTCCATTGCCTTTGACCTTTAACCTTTTACCCTGGCATTGTGGTATTTTATGATTAAATTCAGAGATCACCTGATATCCCAGGATAGCCTCTGGAGATCACAAGATAAATGAGAAACCTTATTTATCATGTGATATTGCCCATGTTGTTGCTCTGTTCTTTGTTACCTAACTGTGATAGTGTTGACTGTCAATGTAAAACAATCTGGAATTAGATAAGGTGCCCCAGGTATGCCTGTGGGGACATTCATCCTTTCATTCATTGACAAGGAGAACAATCTCTTGCTGCCAGATTTCTTCTACCTCATCCAAGTCCACCAATGTTTGTTTTGAAATGACCAAAAGCCTCGTGGCTTAAACAGTGGGTAAGACCTGCCAACTGTGTGAGTCACCATTCCCTGGATAGGATCATGAACTGTGTAATTGGAGAAGAGAATCTTAATAGATAGGATCCATTCATTGCTTCTGATTCTATATGTGATGTGGCCAGTTGCTTCAGTCACCTGTGACCCATAAGGGACTGCACCCTCGGTCTGTGAGCTGGAGTAAACTCTTTCTCCTAAGTTGCATTTGTCAGCATATTTTATCACAGCAACAGGAAAAGAACTAAGACATTCACCCTCTTATAGGTGCCCTTATCAAGTCATAGGCCAGCAAAGTGATATCCAACTGTATTGATAGCAGTTTCCTCAAATATCCTCAACACCATTACAACTATCTCACACACCTAAACTAGAAGGAACTGAGACAAGGACTAGTAGAGGAAAGACGCCTGCTTCTGAAGAGAAGAAAAAACAGAGTAAGATAAGCCTAAGGTCCCTGAATGGGGACAATAGTGACCTCATTGACTTAACAGCATTAGCTGACTATTTCTAAGAAAGACAAAAGTTTTGAAATAATAGAAAAGATAACTCAGTGGTTAAGAGCACTGTTCTCACACATGATATGAGTTTGGTTCTTAGGAGCCATATCAGGGTGCTTACAACTCCCTGTAACTCTATCCCCAGAGAACCTGATTTTCTCTTCTGTCCTTGTTCCTATATGTGTGCGTGCATGCGTGCGTGTGTGTCCGAGAGTGTGCACACACATGCGCATAGTTAAATACCTGCAGATCAATTACCTGAGAAAATGGTTGCTGCACAGAGAAAAGAAAACTTTTAGTTTACCATAGCTGACCTTAGAAGAAACTAAACCACATAATGTGCACACAATCGTATCAGTGTATAGTATTGCTACACATTAGCTCTGGTTGCCCAACGGCAGAGTCAAAGAATCTGTAGATTCCCATGGTTTTTGAATCTCTTTCTAGCAGTGAAGTGGCCCTGTGCGGCTTCATCATGAAGCGATATAAGGCTAACTGTCAAGTGTGCCTGCATTCCAATAACATCAGACCCTTGAAAAATCTCAACACTCAAGAAAGACGAGCAAAAGGTTATGTTTGAAGACAAGACACAGAACGGCATCTTATCATAAACTTTATTAGGTCTTTAAAGAGAATTATAGATAATAATGGATCCATGAACTAATATATACTCCCAGAGGACCTACAAATGGAGAAACATGTGAAGCAGTCCACCGGGGCCATAAACAGTGAACATGTAGTACCAGCAGTTTATGAACAGCCAATGTATTTAGGGAAGAAATTCAGCTTCATATTAAAGTTAATATCATTGACTGATACTTAATTTTTAGCAATGATATCTATGGGTTTCATGTTGTAGAATCTCAGAGAAACACTTCTGGAAGATAAAGTAGTTTTTCTATGTACGCTACTAGAATATGCTGTATTTTCTAGTGTGCTATTAGAATATGCTCTATTTTCCAGTGGGTTGTTACAATATGCTATATTTTCTAGTGTGCTATTAGAATAGTTTTCCACTCATTTTTTGTCACTCGTTAAATAAATCTTATCTGCATATCTGCTCTTATAATACATGCTTAGGCGTTTAAATAACGGCAATCATTGAGTCATCCACAGTGTAACAACTTACAAGACTTGTTTCTGGGTAATGTTCCATCTAATAGCTCTACATAGCCTCTGAGATGGGTACGTTCCTCACCACACTACAGCTACGAAAGCAAAAGGCCCCCATTACCAAGTATCTTCCCATGAGTCCATTACCTTGGGAGCAAATAGGGAAGTAACTCCATCTCAATTCCCTGTCTCTACAGCCACATAATGTGATTTCCTTCCTGACTTCCAGAAGTTTATTGTTTTCAAATCACTGTGCATGAATAATTGTAAAACATGAAGAATTATAAGAAAACAATATCATTATCTCAAGAACATTTAAGTATTTTTCCAAGTGCCTAAATATCTGATAAACTATATTTTCTGGAGAATTACTTCTTCCCACTGTTTCTCCTCCAACCAAATTCCAACCTTAATCTTGAGTTTTATCTCTCAATTTATAGCTGTTTTCACGATGAAATGCAGCTTTTAATGAGAGATCACAAAAGTTACTACCTATGTTACACAGAACAGTTAAGCCCCGCTGGAACCTAATTCCTCAGCATCCCATGACTCACTCAACGGTGAAAACATCCACTGTTTGGCCTGCCAGCTTTTCAGCAGACGGGATTGCACCTCAGAAATGTTGAAGATACCTTCGAATTGCACATTTGTGGTTTATGAGTAATCAGACTTCAAATGGTATATCAGAAACCGGTAAGCCTCTCCAGTATACTAAACGTTCTGTGGAAATTTTAAAATCAGAAAAGAAACTGTAGCTAAAAGAAAGCCTCACAGAGAGGGCACCTTTACAGCTGAATGTTGATGCTCTTGTTGGCATCCGGCAGGAAATTGTGGGAAAGAGAATCCAAGAGGAGAAAATGTCATGTGCAAAGACAGGCATTAAGGGTGATCCAGGTCTTTTGTGGATTCATTAAGCAGTCCATGAAAGAGTAGGGTGTAAGTCAAACAGAAGGTGAAGAGAGAGACTGGCTTCATTCACTACCGGTGAAGTTACTTTGAGGATACCACTGTGGAGGAGTGCCTTTAGCAGAAAACTATCTGAGAATTTTCTCAGTCTTCCTCTTTTCCACTAAACAAGTACAGAGACTAGAAACAGCAGCTGTTCACTGTACTTATATCAGGATATAAGTAAGTGACCCAGACTTGGTGCAAAGGAAGCATGGTATAGTCTGCTATCTTTCCAACTATGAAGAAAAGACCTTCATATGAATGTGATTGCTACATTATATCTAAGAGGAAAGGTTGGTAGTTGGGCAGTTTAGAGCCATGACATTGCAAAACTTTTGAAAAAACCATGGAAGTCCTTCATTGTGATCTTCTTGAGATGGAAAGAAAAGTAATTGCCTGTCCCTTGACTTCCACCAGGCTTATTTTTCTTTTACTTTCATCCACAGGAGCTGGTATCAGATAATAATGCAATGATGCTGTTAAAAGGTAGAAATTTCCAGAATGGTATCAATGAATCAAGTAGAATGGGTCAAATCAATGGAATTCCACGGGTGAGCTGGCATGACTGTTCACAAAAGTTTCTTCAAACTAAAAATAAGAACCATCAAATTATAATAGGTAATTTGGTTTTTAACCTTGACAAATAATAAATGTATTTAAGCATATGGGTGAAAACACCTGAGAGGGGGACGGTCTAACCCAGAACTCTAACCCAGAAAGCAAGCCCAGGATAGAATTACCTTTTTATTATTATTGGATATTTTTTATTTACATTTCAAATGCTATCCTCTTTCCCAGTTTCCCATCCTTAAACCTCCTATTTCGTCTCCCCTCCCCCTTCTTGTATGAGGGTGTTCCCTGCCCAACCATCCACCACCTAGCACATCCCCAACCTGACACTACATTGGGAAAGAGGGTCCAGCCTTGGCAGGATGGTCCAACAAGGTCATCCTCTGCTACATATGCAACTGGAGCCATGAGTCTGTCCATGTGTAGTCTTTGGGTAGTGGTTTAGTCCCTGGGAGCTCTGGTTGATTGATATTGTTGTTCTTATGGGGTTGCAACCCCTTCAGCTCCTTCAATCCTTTCTCTAACTCCTCCAATGAGGACCCAGAACTCAGTTCAATGATTGGCTTCCTAGTATTTGCCTCTGTATTTGTCATGCCATGGGAGAGCCTCTCAGTAGACAGCTATAACAGATTCCTGTCAGCATGCACTTCTTGGCATCAACAATATCATCTGTGTTTGGTGGATATAGGTAAATGGACTAAATCCCCAAGTGGGGGAGGCCCTGAATGGCCATTCCTTCATTCTCTGCTCCAAACTTTGTCTCCATATCTCCTTGTATGAATACTTCTGTTCTCTATTTTAGGAAGGACTGGAGCATCCACACTTTGGTTATCCTTCTTCTTGAGCTTCACGTGGTCTGTGGATTGTATCTTGGGTAATTCGAGGTTTTGAGATAATATGCACCTATCAGTGAGTGCATATCATGTGCATATTTTGTGATTGGCTTATATCACTGAGGATGGTATTTTCTAGTTCCATTCATTTGCCTAAGAATTTCATGAAGTCATTGAATTACTAACTGAGTAGTACCCCATTATGTAGATGTATATTATTTTCTATATTCACTCTTCTGTTGAAGGACATCTGGATTCTTTCCAGCATCTGGCTACTATGATTAAGGATGCTGTGAACATATGAAGCATGTGTCCTTCTTTTATGTTGGAGCATTGTTTGGGTATATGCCCAGGAGTAGCATAGTTGGGTCCTCAGGTAGTACAATGTACAATTTCCTGAGGAACCTCCAGACTGATTTCCAAAGTCATTGTACCAGTTTGCAAACCCACGAAATACAGAGGAGTGTTCCTCTTTCTCCACATCCTCGCCAGCATCTGCTGTCACCTGACTTTTTAATCTTACCAATTCTGACTGGTGAGAGGTGGAATCTCAGGGTTGTTTTGATTTGCATTTCCCTGATGACTAAGAATGTTGAACATTTCTATAGGTACTTCTCAGCCATTTGATAACCCTCACCTGAGAATTTTTTGCTTTGCTCTGAACCCATTTTTAATAGGGTAATTTGTCTCTCTAGAGTCTAACTTTTTGAGTTCTTTGTATATATTGGATATTAGCCCTATATCAGATGTAGGATTGGTAAAGATCTTTTCCCAATTTGTTGGTTGTCCTTTTGTCCCAATGACAATGTCCTTTGCCTTACAGAAGCTTTACAGATTTGTAAAGTCCCATATGTTGATCCTTGATCTTAGAGCATAAGCCATTGGTGTTTTGTTCAGGAAATTTTTCCCACTGCTCTTGTGTTTGGGGCTCTTCCTCACTTGTTCTTCTATTAGTTGAGTGTATCTGGTTTTTTTTTTCTTTTTCTTTTTTTTTTTTTTCCGGAGCTGGGGACCGAACCCAGGGCCTTGCTAGGGCCTTGCTCCTGCTAGGCAAGCGCTCTACCGCTGAGCTAAATCCCCAACCCCGAGTGTATCTGGTTTTATGCGGAGGTGCTTTATCCACTTGAACTTGAGCTTTGTACAGGGCAATAAGAATGGATTGATTTGCATTCTTCTATATACTGACTTCAAGTTGAACCAGCACCATTTTTGAAAATGCTATCTTTTTTCCACTGGATGGATTTAGCTCCTTTCTCAATGATCAAGTGGCTATAGGTGTGTGGGTTCATTTCTGGGTCTTTAATTCTATTCCATTGATCCACCTGTCTGTCTCTGTTTTATCACTATTGCTTTGTAATACAGCTTGAGATCAAGAATAGTGATTCCATAGACGTTCTTTTATTGTTGAGGATAGTTTTCTCTATCCTGAGTTTTTTGTTATTCCAAATGAATTTGTAAATAGTTCTTTCTAACTCTATAAAGAATTGAGTTGGAATTTAGGTGGGGATTACAATGAATTTGTAGATTGCTTTGGGCAAGATGGCCATTTCTACAATATTAATCCTGCCAATTCATGAACATGAGAGATTTTTCCATCTTCTGAGATCTTCTTCAATTTCTTTCTTCAGACTTGAAGTTCTTGTCACACAAATCTTTCACTTGTTTGGTTAGAGTCACACTGGAGTATTTTATGTTATTTGTGACTATTGTGGCGGGTATCATTCCCTTAATTTCTTTCTCAGCCTGTTTATCTTTTGAGTAGAGGAA
The DNA here is from genome assembly GCF_021556685.1 of Rattus norvegicus. NCBI lineage: Eukaryota > Metazoa > Chordata > Mammalia > Rodentia > Muridae > Rattus > Rattus norvegicus. The sequence continues at coordinate 16,599,048 of NC_141535.1, read as the reverse complement.
GACTACTGATTTGTTTGAGTTAATTTTATGTCCAGCCACTTTGCTGAAGTTGTTTATCAGGTTTAGGAGTTCTCTGGTGGAATTTTTGGGGTCACTTAAGTATAATAGTATGTCCTCTGTAAATAGTGATATCTTTACTTTTTTCCTTTACAATTAGTATCATTTGACTTCCTTTGATTGTCTGACTACTCTGGCTAAGATTTTGAGTACTATATTGACTAAGTAGGAAGAGAGTGGGCAAACTTGTCTAGTCCCAGATTTTAGTGAGATTGTTTAAGTTTCTCTCCATTTAGCTTGATGTTGACTACTGGTTTGCTGTACTATATTGCTCTTACTATGTTTAGGTATGAGCCTTGAATTCCTGATCTTTCCAAGACTTTTAAGATGAAGGGGTGTTGAATTTTGTCAAATGCTTTCTCAGCATCTAATGAGATGATAACGTGTATTTTTCTTTGAGTTTGTTTATATAGTAGATATAAGTGATGTATTTCTGTATATTGAATTATCCCTGCATCCCTGATATAAGCCTACTTGATCATGATGGATGATCATTTTGATGTGTTCATGAATTCAGTTTGCAAGAATTTGATTGAGTATTTTTGCATAGACATTCATACGGGAAATTGGTTTGAAGTTCTCTTTCTTTGTTGTGTCTTTGTGTGGTTTAGGAATCAGCATAATTGTGGCTTCATAGAAGGAACTGGGTAGTGCTCCATCTGGTTCTATTTTGTGGAATAGTTTGGACAGTATTGGTATGAGGTCTTCTATGAAGGTCTGATAGAATTCTCCACTAAATCCATCTGATCCTGGGAATTTTTTGGTTGCGAGATTTTTAATACTTGCTTCTATTTCTTTAGGAATTATGGAACTGTTTAAATGGTTTATCTTGTCCTAGTTTATATTTGGTACCCAGCATCTGTCTGGAATATTGTCCATTCCCTCCAGATTTTCCAGTTTTCTTGAATATAGGTTTTTGTAGTAGGATCTGATAATTTTTTTATTTCCTCAGATTCTGTTGTTATGTCTCCCTTTTCATTTCTGATATTTTAATTTGAATACTCTCTCTTTGCCCTCCGATTAGTCAGGTTAAGGGTTTATCTACCTTCTTGATTTTCTCGAAGAACCAGCTTCTGGTTTTGTTGATTCTTTGTGTAGTTCTTTTTGTTTTACTTGGTTGTTTTCAGTCCTGATTTTGATTATTTCCTGCCCTCTACTCCTCTTGGGTGTATTTGTTTATTTTGGTCTAGAGCTTATAGGTGTGCTGTCAAACTGCTAATGTATGCTCTCTCCAGTTTCTTTTTGGAGTCACTCAGAGCTATGAGTTTTCCTCTTAGCACTGCTTTCATTGTGTCCCATAAATTTGGGTATGTTGTGTCTTCATTTTCATTAAATTCTGAAAAGTCTTGAATTTCTTTCTTTCTTTCTTCCTTGACCAAGTTATCATTGAGTAGAGCATTGTTCAACTTCCATGGGTATATGGGCTTTCTGTCTTTTTTGTTGTTATTGAAGACCAGCCTTAGTCTGTGGTGATCTGACTGGATGCATGGGATTATTTCAATCTTCTTGTATCTGTTGAGGCCTATTTTGTGACTGACTGTATGGTCAATTTTGGAGAGGGTACCATGAAGTGCTGAGTAGAAGGTATGTTCTTTTGTTTTAAGTTGAAATGTTCCATAGATATCTATTAAATCCATTTGGTTTATAACTTCTGTTAATTTCTCTATGTCTCTTTTTAGTATCTTTTTCCATGATCTGCCCATTGATGTTAGCTGGGTGTTATAATCTCCCATTATTATTGTGTGAGGTGCAACGTGTGCTTTGAGCTTAGTAAGGTTTCCTTTATGAATGTAGGTGCCCTTTCATTTGGAGCATAGCTGTTCAGGATTGAGAGTTCAACTTGCTGGATTTTCCTTTGATGGTTATGAAGTGTCCTTTCTTATCTCTTTTGAACGCTTTTGGTTGAAAGTTGATTTTATTCAATATTTGAATGGCTATTCCAGCCTGTTTCTTGGGACTATTTGCTTAGAAAATTGTTTTCCAGCCTTTTACTCTGAGGTGGTGTCTGTCTTTTTCACTGAGGTATGTTTCCTGTATGCAGCAAAATGTTGGATCCTCTTTAGGAATCCAGTCTGTTAGTCTATGTTTTTATATTGGAGAATTGAGTCTATTGATGTTAAGAGATATGAAGGAATAGTGATTGTTGTTTCCCATTATTTCTGTTGTTAGGGGTGGAATTATGTTTGTGTGTCTCTCTTTTTTTGGGGGGGGTCATTGAAAGGCGATTACTTTCTTGCTTTTTCTAGGGTGGAGTTTCCCTCCTTGTGTTGGAGTCTTTTATCTATTATCCTTTGTAGGGCAGGATTTGTGGAAAGATATTGTGTAAATTTGGTTTTGTCATGGAATATCTTGGTTTCTCCATCTATCTTAATTGAGAGTTTTGCTGGATATAGGAGCCTGGGCTGGCATTTTTGTTCTCTTAGGGTCTTTATGACATCTGCCCAGGATCTTCTGGCTTTCATTGTCTCTGGTGAGAAGTCTGGTGTAGTTCTGATAGGTCTACCTTTATATGTTGCTTGACCTTTTTCCCTTACTACTTTTAATATTCTTTCTTTGTTTCGTGTGTTGGTGTTTTTACTATTATGTGACAGGAGGAATTTCTTTTCTGGTACAATCTATTTGGAGTTCTGTAGGCTTCTTGTATGTATATGGGCATCTCTTTCTTTATGTTAGGGAAGTTTTCTTCTATAATTTGTTTGAGGATATTTACTGGCCCTTCAATTTGGGAATCTTTGATCTCTTGTATACCTAATACCCTTAGTTTTGATCTTCTCATTGTATCCTGGATTTCCTGGATGTTTTGGGCTAGAAGCTTTTTGCATTTTACATTTTATTTGACGGTGTGTCAATGTTTTCTATGGTCTCTTCTGTCCCAGAGATTCTCTCTCCTATCCTTTGTATTCTGTTGATGATGCTTGCATCTATGACTCATGATCTCTTTCCTAGGTTTTCTATCTGCAGGATTGTCTCCCTTTGTGATTTCTTTATTGTTTCTATTTCCATTTCTAGATCCTGGGTTTTTTGTTTTTCAATTCCTTCTTCCCCTGTTTGGTTGTGTTTTCCTGTAATTCTTTAAGGGATTTTTGTGTTTCCTCTTTAAGGACTTCTACTTGTTTACCTGTGTTGACCTGTATTTCTTTAATGGAGTTATTCCTGTCCTTTTCAAAGTCCTGTATCATCCTCATGAGATGTAATTTTAAATCCAAATCTTGTTTTTCTGGTGTCTTGGGATATCCAGTATTGGCTTCGGAGGGAGAAGTGGGCTCTGATGCTGTCAAGTAGTCTTGGTTTCTGTTGCTCGGGTTCCTGCATTTCCCTTTCGCCATCAGGTTGTCTCTGCTGATAGCTTGTTTTGCTGTCTCTGATAGTGGCTTGACCCTCCTGTAAGCCTGTATGTCAGGACTCCCGTAGACCTGTTTTCTTTCAGCTGGATCTGGGAACAGAGAGCTGCTCCTGGGTTTGTGTGTCCCGAAGCCTCCAGGTGGGTCTCTTCGAGCAGAAGAGTTGGTCTTACCTCAGTTCTTAGGTTTGTCAGCACTCCAGAGGACTGGCTTTCAGCTCTGACCTCAGGCAGAAACAGGAAGGTTCCTGCCTCTGACCGCTCCTAGGTTCCTGTATCCAGAGGGCACTGGGCAGGTTCCTCTTAGACCAGGAATGTGAGCAGAAGCAGTGGCCTCCCCTGAGCTCTCAGGATTGTCCCTACTTCTGAGAGTCTAGCTCTATAACACTTCCTTTCTAAATATGTGTTTATACCCTTATACAGATATTGTTGATAGTTTGACAGCATGACCATTTACAAAGCAGTAGGATTCCCCTAGAGTCTAAAAACTCCCTAGTCATACGCTTTCGTTCAAGTTTGCAGTAACCTGTGAGGCAGGTCTTATATTCAAAAAGAAAGCATTGGTTACCCTCATTGATGCCATACCATGATTGCATCAATGAGCACATCTTGCCACGTAGGTAGGATGGTAACATGCAGGGTCCAGGGATGAGTATGACCATTGTCTTTTCTCACCTCAGCAGCCTGTACGGCATGTTCTAGAACTATGAGAGCATATATATTTTTTATAGGTCCTTTTAAGATACGATGTCAGAGAAACTTCTTACTGCAGTGGGTAGTAGTTAATCAAGAGACTCATAACTTGTCAAGTGCTGAGTATCAACGTCCCCCTGGAAGCACAGTGAAATAAGAAGCGGAAAGAATTATGAGCTAGTAGATGGGGATAAGAAGTACAAGAGGCTGACTTCTGGGCATGGCATGGATGATTCATCAACTCCCCAAAGCTGCAGTAACATGCACAAGATCTTACATAATATAAAGCAGTAATGTGCACAAGGTCTTACATAATATAAAGCTACTCAAACTTACAGCATGCATAGGAAAGGAACCCACAGAGCCCTGACACAATGGAGGAGCTACTGGTGGTTGATTGATGCTGAGAGAGAACGGGGCCCTGGCAGTGGCCTATGTCCCAGTGGATAGCCCCCACACTCGTGGACATATGGCCAGCACTAATTGGATTCACTGAATGATTAATACAAAAATTTTAAAGAGAACTAAAGTTGAGAGGGAGGCAGGGTGGTGGCCACTAGGGGGAGTAGGAGGGAGGTGGTAGTGGGTAGAGAAGATTAAAATACAGTGTATAAATACATGAAAATTTGAAGAAACAAAAATTATTATTAAAAAGTATGGATTTCCAAGAAATTAGGGAAATCCAAATCAAAACAACTTTGACATTTTTATCTTACCCCTGTCAGAAGGGCATATAAGATCAACGGGACAACTAACAACAAATTCTCAAGGGGCTGTGAGGGGAAAGGGAGCCCTCATTCACTGTTGATAGGATTACACACTGATGTAGTCACTATGAAAATCAATATGGAGAACCCACAAAAAACTAAAAGTAAATATATTATACGACCCAGCAATGCCATTTCTTGGAGTACTCCCAAAAGACTCGTTCTACTCAGCAGATACTGGCTCAGCCACATTCATTGCTTCTCTATTTATAATAGTGATGAAATGGAAACAACCTGAATGCCCTATACCTGATGAATGGATAATGAAAATATAGAACACATGTAATGTGGAAAACTATTCATCCTTTAAAAATAAAGAAATCGTCAACACTGCTGGTAAAGTAATGGGACTATATGCATCATCTTGAGTGAAGTAACCCAGATCAAGATCACACTCTCTCTTACTGGAGGCTCCTAGCTCCATGTCTGCAGGTGTGAGTAGGTAGCTTATAGTAACTACAGAAACCAGCAAAGTAAATTTAATCATTGCCAGATTGCAGGGGAAAGGAACACAGCGTGCAAGGAGTCTCATCAGGTAAATGGGGAAAGGAAGGGACTCTTCCAGGAATAAAATGGGAGAAGGTGTGAGGTGAGTAAAATTAAAATAAAATGTCTAAAAAGCCACAAGGAATCACAGAATTAACTACTTTAAAAGTTATACTGAATGCAATTCTGTATATAGTTTTGTTTTTTTTTTTTTATTAACTTGAGTATTTCTTATATACATTTCAAGTGTTATTCCCTTTCCCGGTTTCCGGGCAAACATCTCCCTCCCCCCTCCCCTTCCTAATGGGTGTTCCCCTCCCAACCCTCCCCCCATTGCCGCCCTCCCCCCAACAATCACGTTCACTGGGGGTTCAGTATTAGCAGGAACCGGGGATTCCCCTTCCACTGGTGCTCTTACAAGGATATTCATTGCTACCTATGAGGTCAGAGTCCACGGTCAGTCCATGTATAGTCCTTAGGTAGAGGCTTAGTCCCTGGAAGCTCTGGTTGCTTGGCATTGTTGTACATATGGGGTCTCGAGCCCCTTCAAACTCTTCAAGTTCTTTCTCTGATTCCTTCAACGGGGGTCCTATTCTCAGTTCAGTGGTTTGCTGCTGGCATTCGCCTCTGTGTTTGCTGTATTCTGGCTGTGTCTCTCAGGAGAGATCTACATCCGGTTCCTGTCGGCCTGCACTTCTTTGCTTCATCCATCTTGTCTAATTGGATGGCTGTATATGTATGGGCCACATGTGGGGCAGGCTCTGAATGGGTGTTCCTTCTGGGTCTGTTTTAATCTTTGCCTCTCTATTCCCTGCCAAGGGTATTCTTGTTCCCCTTTTAAAGAAGGAGTGAAGCATTCACATTTTGATCATCTATCTTGAGTTTCATTTGTTCTAGGCATCTAGGGTAATTCAAGCATTTGGGCTAATAGCCACTTATCAATGAGTGCATACCATGTGTGTTTTTCTGTGATTGGGTTACCACACTCAGTATGATATTTTCCAGTTCCAACCATTTGTCTACGAATTTCATAAAGTCATTGTTTTTGATAGCTGAGTAATATTCCATTGTGTAGATGTACCACATTTTCTGTATCCATTCCTCTGTTGAAGGGCATCTGGGTTCTTTCCAGCTTCTGGCTATTATAAATAAGGCTGCGATGAACATAGTGGAGCACGTGTCTTTTTTATATGTTGGGGCATCTTTTGGGTATATGCCCAAGAGAGGTATAGCTGGATCCTCAGGCAGTTCAATGTCCAATTTTCTAAGGAACCTCCAGACTGATTGCCAGAATGGTTGTACCAGTCTGCAACCCCACCAACAATGGAGGAGTGTTCCTCTTTCTCCACATCCTCGCCAGCACCTGCTTTCACCTGAGTTTTTGATCTTAGCCAATTGCACTGGTGTGAGGTGAAATCTCAGGGTTGTTTTGATTTGCATTTCCCTTATGACTAAAGATGTTGAACATTTCTTTAGGTGTTTCTCAGCCATTCGGCATTCCTCAGCTGTGAATTCTTTGTTTAGCTCTGAACCCCATTTTTTAATAGGGTTATTGTCTCCCTGCGGTCTAACTTCTTGAGTTCTTTGTATGTTTGGATATAAGGCCTCTATCTGTTGTAGGATTGGTAAAGATCTTTTCCCAATCTGTTGGTTGCCGTTTTGTCCTAACCACAGTGTCCTTTGCCTTACAGAAGCTTTGCAGTTTTATGAGATCCCATTTGTCGATTCTTGATCTTAGAGCATAAGCCGTTGGTGTTTTGTTCAGGAAATTTTTTCCAGTGCCCATGTGTTCCAGATGCTGCCCCAGTTTTTCTTCTATTAGTTTGAGTGTATCTGGTTTGATGTGGAGGTCCTTGATCCACTTGGACTTAAGCTTTGTACAGGGTGATAAGCATGGATCGATCTGCATTCTTCTACATGTTGACCTCCAGTTGAACCAGCACCATTTGCTGAAAATGCTATCTTTTTTCCATTTGATGGTTTTGGCTCCTTTGTCAAAAATCAAGTGCCCATAGGTATGTGGGTTCATTTCTGGGTCTTCAATTCTGTTCCATTGGTCTATCTGTCTGTCTCTGTACCAATACCACGCAGTTTTTATCACTATTGCTCTGTAATACTGCTTGAGTTCAGGGATAGTGATTCCCCCTGAAGTCCTTTTATTGTTGAGGATAGTTTTAGCTATCCTGGGTTTTTTGTTATTCCAGATGAATTTGCAAATTGTTCTGTCTAGCTCTTTGAAGAAATGGATTGGTATTTTGATGGGGATTGCATTGAATCTGTAGATCGCTTCTGGTAAAATGGCCATTTTTACTATATTAATCTTGCCAATCCATGAGCATGGGAGATCTTTCCATCTTCTGAGGTCTTCTTCAATTTCTTTCTTCAGAGTCTTGAAGTTCTTATTGTACAGATCTTTTACTTGCTTGGTTAAAGTCACACAGAGGTACTTTATATTATTTGGGTCTATTATGAAGGGTGTCGTTTCCCTAATTTCTTTCTCGGCTTGTTTCTCTTTTGTGTAGAGGAAGGCTACTGATTTATTTGAGTTAATTTTATACCCAGCCACTTTGCTGAAGTTGTTTATCAGCTTTAGTAGTTCTCTGGTGGAACTTTTGGGATCACTTAAATATACTATCATATCATCTGCAAATAGTGATATTTTGACTTCTTCTTTTCAGATCTGTATCCCCTTGACCTCCTTTTGTTGTCTGATTGCTCTGGCTAGAACTTCAAGAACTATATTGAATAAGTAGGGAGAGAGTGGGCAGCCTTGTCTAGTCCCTGATTTTAGTGGGATTGCTTCAAGTTTCTCTCCATTTAGTTTAATGTTAGCAACTGGTTTGCTGTATATGGCTTTTACTATGTTTAGGTATGGGCCTTGAATTCCTATTCTTTCCAGGACTTTTATCATGAAGGGGTGTTGAATTTTGTCAAATGCTTTCTCAGCATCTAATGAAATGATCATGTGGTTTTGTTCTTTCAGTTTGTTTATATAATGGATCACGTTGATGGTTTTCCGTATATTAAACCATCCCTGCATGCCTGGGATGAAGCCTACTTGATCATGGTGGATGATTGTTTTGATGTGCTCTTCTATTCAGTTTGCCAGAATTTTATTGAGTATTTTTGCGTCGATATTCATAAGGGAAATTGGTCTGAAGTTCTCTTTCTTTGTTGGGTCTTTGTATGGTTTAGGTAGAAGAGTAATTGTGGCTTCATAGAAGGAATTCGGTAGTGCTCCATCTGTTTCAATTTTGTGGAATAGTTTGGATAATATTGGTATGAGGTCTTCTATGAAGGTCTGATAGAATTCTGCACTAAACCCGTCTGGACCTGGGCTCTTTTTGGTTAGGAGACCTTTAATGACTGCTTCTATTTCCTTAGGAGTTATGGGGTTGTTTAACTGGTTTATCTGTTCCTGATTTAACTTCGGTACCTGGTATCTGTCTAGGAAATTGTCCATTTCCTGCAGATTTTCAAGTTTTGTTGAATATAGGCTTTTATAGTAAGATCTGATGATTTTTTGAATTTCCTCTGAATCTGTAGTTATGTCTCCCTTTTCATTTCTGATTTTTTAATTTGGACACACTCTGTGTCCTCTTGTTAGTCTGGCTAAGGGTTTATCTATCTTGTTGATTTTCTCAAAGAACCAACTTTTGGTTCTGTTGATTCTTTCTATGGTCCTTTTTGTTTCTACTTGGTTGATTTCAGCTCTGAGTTTGATTATTTCCTGCCTTCTACTCCTCCTGGGTGTATTTGCTTCTTTTTGTTCTAGAGCTTTTAGGTGTGCTGTCAAGCTGCTGACATATGCTCTTTCCTGTTTCTTTCTGCAGGCACTCAGCGCTATGAGTTTTCCTCTTAGCACAGCTTTCATTGTGTCCCATAAGTTTGGGTATGTTGTACCTTCATTTTCATTAAATTCTTAAAAGTTTTTAATTTCTTTCTTTATTTCTGCCTTGACCAGGTTATCATTGAGTAGAGCATTGTTCAATTTCCATGTATATGTGGGCATTCTTCCCTTATTGTTATTGAAGACCAGTTTTAGGCCGTGGTTGTCCGATAGCACGCATGGGATTATTTCTATCTTTCTGTACCTGTTGAGGCCTGTTTTTTGACCAATTATATGGTCAATTTTGGAGAAAGTACCATGAGGAGCTGAGCAGAAGCTATATCCTTTTGCTTTAGGATAGAATGTTCTATAAATATCTGTGAAGTCCATTTGGCTCATGATTTATCTTAGTCTGTCTACATCTCTCTTTAATTTCTCTTTCCATGATCTGTCCATTGATGAGAGTGGGGTGTTGAAATCTCCTACTATTATTGTGTGAGGTGCAATGTGTGTTTTGAGCTTTAGTAAGGTTTCTTTTACGTATGTAGGTGCCCTTGTATTTGGGGCATATGTATTTAGGATTGAGAGTTCATCTTGGTGGATTTTTCCTTTGATGAATATGAAGTGTCCTTCCTTATCTTTTTTGATGACTTTTAGTTGAAAATTGATTTTATTTGATATTAGAATGGCTACTCCAGCTTGCTTCTTCCAACCATTTGCTTGGAAAGTTGTTTTCCAGCCTTTCACTCTGAGGTAGTGTCTATCTTTGTCTCTGAGGTGTGTTTCCTGTAGGCAGCAGAATGCAGGGTCCTCGTTGCGTATCCAGTTTTTTAATCTATGTCTTTTTATTGGGGAGTTGAGGCCATTGATGTTGAGAGATATTAAGGAATAGTGATTATTGCTTCCCGTTATATTCATATTTGGATATGAGGTTATGTTTGTGTGCTTTTCTTCTCTTTGTTTTGTTGCCAAGACGATTAGTTTCTTGCTTCTTCTAGGGTATAGCTTGCCTCCTGATGTTGGGCTTTACCATTTATTATCCTTTGTAGTGCTGGATTTGTAGAAAGATATTGTGTAAATTTGGTTTTTCATGGAATATCTTGGTTTCTCCATCTATGTTAATTGAGAGTTTTGCAGGATACAGTAACCTGGGCTGGCATTTGTGTTCTCTTAGGGTCTGTATGACATCTGTCCAGGATTTTCTGGCCTTCATTGTTTCTGGCAAGAAGTCTGGTGTGATTCTGATAGGTCTGCCTTTATATGTTACTTTACCTTTTTCCCTTACTGCTTTTTATATTCTTTCTTTATTTTGTGCGTTTGGTGTTTTGACTATTATGTGACGGGAGGTGTTTCTTTTCTGGTCCAATCTATTTGGAGTTCTGTAGGCTTCTTGTATGCCTATGGGTCTCTTTTTTTAGGTTAGGGAAGTTTTCTTCTATGATTGTGTTGAAGATATTTACTGATCCTTTGAGCTGGGAGTCTTCACTCTCTTCTATACTTATTATCCTTAGCTTTGATCTTCTCATTGAGTCCTGGATTTCCTGTGTGTTTTGGACCAGTAGCTTTTTCAGCTTTACATTATCTTTGACAGTTGAGTCAATGATTTCTATCAATCTTCTGCTGCTGAGATTCTCTCTTCCATCTATTGTATTCTGTTGGTGAAGCTCGTATCTACAGCTCCTTGTCTCGTCTTTTGGTTTTCTCTATCCAGGGCTGTTTCCATGTGTTCTTTCTTGATTGCTTCTATTTCCATTTTTAATTCCTTCAACTGTTTGATTGTGCTTTCCTGGAATTCTTTCAGGGATTTTTGTGATTCTTCTCTGTAGGCTTCTACTTGTTTATTAATGTTTTCCTGTGTTTCTCTAAGGGAGTTCTTCACGTCTTTCTTGAAGTCCTCCAGCATCATGATCAAATATGATTTTGAAACTAGATCTTGCTTTTCTGGTGTGTTTGGATATCCGTGTTTGCTTTGGTGGGAGAATTGGGCTCTGATGATGCCATGTAGTCTTGGTTTCTGTTGCTTGGGTTCCTGTGCTTGCCTCTCGCCATCAGATTATCTCTAGTGTTACTTTGTTCTGCTATTTCTGACAGTGGCTAGACTATCCTATAAGCCTGTGTGTCAGGAGTGCTGTAGACCTGTTTTCCTGTTTTCTTTCAGCCAGTTATGGGGACAGAGTGTTCTGCTTTCGGGCGTGTAGTTTTCCCTATCTACAGGTCTTCAGCTGTTCCTGTGGGCCTGTGTCTGGAGTTCACCACGCAGGTCACTTGCAGCAGAAAAGATGGTCTTACCTGTGGTTCCAAGGCTCAAGTTTGCTCATGGCGTGTTGCTTATGAGCTCTCCGCAGTGGCAGCAACCAGGAAGATCTGCGCTGCCCTTTCTGGGAGCTTCAGTGCACCAGGGTTCCAGATGGCGTTTGGTGTTTTCCTCTGGCGTCAGAGATGTGTGCAGAGTGCCGTCTCTTCTGGTTTCCCAGGCGTGTCTGCCTCTTTGAAGGTTTAGCTCTCCCTTCCATGGCATTTGGGTGCAGAGAACTGTTTATCCGGTAGGTCTCTTCAGGTTCTGGGGTCTCTCAGACGCAGAGGTCCTGCTGCTCCTGGGCCCTCCTCTACGGGAACCCAGAGGCTGTATACAGTTTCCTCTTGGGCCAGGGATGTGGGCAGGGGTGGGCAGTGTTGGTGGTCTTTTCTGCTCTGCAGCCTCAGGAGTGCCCACCTGACCAGGTGGTGAGGTCTCTCTCCCACTGGGTTTGGGAGCAGAGAGCTGCTGCGGGCCAGGATCCGCGGGTTTGGGACTCCTGGTAAACACTGGAAGTGCCCGGTCCTAGAGGAATTTTGCCTCTGTGTGTCCTGAGTTCACCAGGCAGGTCTCTTGCAGCAGAAAAGTTGGTCTTACCTGTGGTCCCTAGGCTCAAGTTTGCTTGTGGGGTGCTGCCTACGAGCTCTCCGCGGCGGCAGCAACCGGAAGCTTATTTTTTTATTTCATGTATGTGGCTACACTGTCACTGTCTTCAGACACCAGAAGAGGACATCGGATCCCATGACAGATGATTGTGAGCCACCATGTGGTTGCTGGGAATTGAACTCAGGACCTCTGGAAGAGCAGTCAGTGCTCTTAACCACTGAGCCATCTCTCTAGCCCCCCTGTATATAGTTTTAATGAGCCTTTCTCATCTGGGCTAATGGTATTCCCTCCAAGAGCCCAGGGCCACCTAACAAAAACCCAGACATGAGAAAGCCTTCTGAGCTGTTTGTTGGAGCTGTACAAGAAACTTCAAAACATATAGCGGACTCCTGTTTCCCTTGGCTACTCCTCAGACGTGGAAGGTAAGTCCCTATTGCTGAAGACAAATGTACTTCAGACACAGGGCTAGAGCCCTCCAAGCTGGAACTGACTTGAAAGCTCCATCCCTGAGGACTATGTTTCGTGGCACCAGAAGGTGCCACAGAAGCTCTGAAAAGATGGAGGCAACAAATAGTCCTGTCTAGCCATAAGGCCTGTGAGCCACATTCACAATCAGCATGGTAGGAAAGCCCAAAGAGTGTAGTAATGACACAGAACTTTGGTAGGAATCTTGCCTAGTATTGGAAACCTAACATACTAATCAATGCTAGTAAAGTTATAGTTATTGGCAGAGAATCTACAGCTACTAATATACTAAACCAGCATAATCATTAACAAAAATATGTAAACAATTTCCCCCATACACACAGGTAAGTGTAGTGTTCACCCTCATAACGAAAACCTCTTTGTGAAAGATTGAGGCCATTCCAGAAAACTACAACCAATCAAAATGCAGAGTTTTTTAACCAAATCCTAGTTGATTTATCTACAAAATCCTCTGCCACCTAAGGCTTAGGGAACTTTGCAGAAGAGTGGGCAGAAAGATTGAGAGAGCCAGAGGATCAGAGAGGGAGTTTGATGTGATACTGAGACTACTAGAAATGCAGAAGCTATATTCATAAAGTCTCACCAGTGTGGCTGCACACATGTGACGTGAACAAGGACAATAGCAGTGAACATGGCCGACTGGACAGAGAAGAGCCCTAAACCCTTCAGGAAGAAGCCTAGGCAATCGAGGAAAGCTGGGAGCAGGAAAGATGATCCTCCCTCCTGAATGTGGGACAACCAGGGGTTGTTGGGTCCTGAAAACACATGTGCAAGTAGCATTACACAGATTACAGTGACATTTAGAAATGTGTGTATCTATAAACTTCTATTCATAGATTAATAAAAAGGTGGGAGTGATGGCACAGACCTTTGATCCCAACACTTAGGAAGCAGAGGCAAGTGAGTCCATGAGTCTGAGACCAGCCTGGTCTGCAAGAGTTCTAGCACAGCACAGGGCTACACACAAAACTTAGTATTGAAAAACCAAGATGAAGAAGAAAAGGAGGGGAGGGAGGAGGAGGAGCATGAGGAGGAGGAGGAGGAGGAGGAAGCAGTAATGAATTTGAAAGAGAGTGGGGAGGGGTATAGGTGTGGCTTGTGGAAGGAAATGGAATGGTGAACTGTGTAATTAAATTATGATCTCAAAAGTAAAATAAAAACAGAAATGACTTTCAAAGCAGGAAAAAGTATGTAAGCTAATACATGTGACTGTGTTCTAATAAAATTTTATTCACAAAAATAGATACTGGGACAGTTTATGCCTGTGGGCTATAGTTTGCTAGTATGCTTTAGATGGCTATTCTATATTCCAGACTTTTAAGAACTGTTAGATTTCCATACTCAATATTCAATGATTCTGGAGGGGCCGGAGAAATGGCTCAATAGTTAACGGCTTCTCTTCCACAGAACCCACAGTTTGTCCTTAGCACTAACATCTAGCAGCTTATAATTACCTGTATCTCTAGGTCCAAGTAATCTCATGTCTTCTTTTCCCCTCAACAGGCATGGAGACACACACATACTTACATACAAATAAAAATTTTTTTAAGACAGAGCTTATGAAGGAACCTAGAAGGATAGATCTATTTACTTGTATTCATTCTTTAAAGACAAAATTTCAGACCTGTCAGGCAGGTCAAAAAAAAAAAAAAAAACACCTGCCACAGGCACCACTACGCCACTAAGGTGAAGAAATGTATGATGGAGAGATGGGAAAAATGAAGTATGAGGTGGAGAAATGGAAAAGAAGACAAAGCCAAGGAGTTCCTACACTGTGGAGAAAAGTAGAACTGAGACTGAGACTGGATGGCGGCTAGGAACAGGCAGATGAGAAAAGACCCAGGTTGCCACCAAGGTCTGTGTCTGGGTCCATGATACTGCTGCATCTGAGGTCTGTGTCCATATCTGTGGCCTGAGTTACCACCAAAAGCCAAGCAGAGGTCTGTGGTATGGGCTGCCATCAGAGACTACATGGAGCTGTGCTGCTGTGGGGGCACATAGTAGTCTGAGTGGCCTGTGCCACCTGAGGTCACCTGCTGCTGCTGAAGGCCATGTCTGAGTCTGTGGTTCCATGGAAACTGGGGTCTGTGATGGTGTCTCAGGACAGTGTTGCCACCAAAGGCCATAGTCTGGACTGTTGCCTGGGCCACTGTGCTGAGCTGGTGTTGCCTCTTGCCTGGGCAGCACAATAGAGCTGACCCTGATGGCTAGAGAGTAGGGAAGCTGGCCCTGAGTGTGTGAGCATGGAAAAGCTGGCCTCACACTTGTCTGCTGTGGGGTCACATGGGCAAGGAAAGGATGCCCTCCACCATCCTCATCCCCTCCCCCTGCAGCAAAAGACAGACCCGACCCCAAGATCATGAGAGTGGGAGAGCTGGTCCTACTCCTCACCAGTACTTGGGAGAGTGGGCCATGCATCTCACCTGGACAACACAGAGCTGGCCCTAGTGGCAAAGGCATAGGTGAGCCATTCCTGAGGACATGAGAGGAAGAGAGGGGACCCTGTCCCCTTACTGCCTGAGGCACTGAGTGAGCTAGCTGGGGCAATCCTGGAGAGCTCACTCTGGAGGTGCCAGCACAGGAGAGCTGAAAGGGTAACCAAATCATCTAGCTTCCAGGCCCTGATCCAACATGAATGTCATCTATTTGAGTTGGCCCACTTCAACATCTACCTCATCAACGATCTGCTTGAGTACGTGGAAGGGCTAGACCTGAAGATACCAAGCTACAGGAACTCCATGACACAGGGCAACAAAAGTCTATCAGGAGTCCCAGAGAGGATCCAGTATTGATAGTACAGCAGAAGCCAGAGGCCTTAAAACAGACCAGTGACTCACTGCAAAGTACATTTTCAAGTAAAGATGTATGGACAAAAGGGTATACTGTGTAACACCTGTGACATACTACAGCTTCCACACCAGAATGGAGTTTATTATAATTATTATTCTATCTTATTTTCTTTTGAGGGCAGGTTGCAAAGGCTAAGGGTAGATACAAAGGGATAGAGAGATGAGTGGGATTTGGGTTCCTGATGCAAAATCCCCAAAAAATAATCAATAAAAAGTTTTCATAAAATAGAATTTCAGGAACTAGGAAGTTGGGTCAGCAGTTAGAATCCTTTGCTTCTTTGCAGAAAACAGGAGTTCAGTTCCCAGCATCCACTCACAACCTCCTGTAACTCTAGCTTCAGAAGATCCAAAGCTATTTTCTACCCTCCATGGGTATACACATATGTAGACATATACTACATAACATATACCATATACACTTACACACACATATGTATGTACACACATATGCATATATACACAGACATACACAGACACATATATATATATATATATATGCACAGGCATACACAAACACACAAACACACACACATACATATACACACACAACTTGTACACAGAGTCACACAGAACAAATATATTTTAATTGAATTTCTAAGTAATAAGAAAACTTGCAAAATCTGTAGTCTATGTACCATAGTTTACAGGTGATAAAATGTGAGACAGGTTTTAACAGTCAGTTCCCCTAGGCTCCAACCCCAAATTACCGCAAATCAAAAATGTGATTACACAATTGAAAAAGAAAAGAACAACACATGAATAAGTAACTTTGGAGATGTAACACCGTCAATCATGTCATAGATAAAGGGCTGACTCGTCCTACAAAATGAGACGGGGCACCTAGCTACTACTCTAATTCCTTACTGCAGTAAAAAGACTAAAGCCTAATCCATAGAAAATTCCATGCTCTAAAGACACGTGTGCATGCACAGATGCACATACTTACACAATTATGGATTTACAACATTCAGGCCAAGTTAACAGAACCAAAACAAGACAAACAAATAAACAAAAAGGGAGCCCAGAGCTGACCCAGTCCCACAGCTCTCTGTACCCAAATCCCATGGGGGAGAGAGCTGGACTCTAAGAAGTGTGGACAATCCTGAGAGCTCAGGTGAGACCATCACTTCTGCCTACATTCCTGACCCAAGAGGAACCGACCTAGTGCCCTCTGTGGCTTCTGGGCACAGTAACACAGGAGCAGGCAGGGGCAGGGCCCCTCCAGTTTCTGCTTACACCCAGAGCTGAAAACCAGTCACCAGGAACAATGGCACACCTGAGAGTACAGGTAAGACTAACTCTTCTGCTCCAAGGGACATGTCTGGAGTCCTCAAGGCACACAAACCCAGGTACAGTCTGGGACGGGTTCCTTTGGGTTTCTGCCTGCACCCATAGCTGACCCAACCCTATAGCTCTCAGTTCCCAGATCCAGCTGAAAGAAAACAGGTCTATAGCAGTACAGACACACAGGTTTACAGGAGGGACAAGCCACTGTCAGAAACAGCAAGATAAGCTATCACCAGAGACAACCTGATGGCGAGAGGCAAGGGCAGGAAACTAAGCAACAGAAACTGAGACTACTTGGCATCATCAGTGTCCAGTTCTCCCACCAAAGCAAATAGTGGATATCCCAACACACCAGAAAAGCAAGATTTGGATTTAAAAATTCCATCTCATAGTGAAGATAGAGGACTTTAAGAAGGATATGAATAACTCTATTAAAGAAATACAGGACAACACAGGTAAACAAATAGAAACCCTTAAAGAAGAAACACAAAAATCCCTTAAAGAATTACAGGAAAACACCAACAAACAGGTGAGGGAACAGAACAAAACCACCAAGGATCTAGAAATGGAAATAGAAACAATAAAGAAATCACAAAGGAAGACAACCCTACAGATAGAAAACCTAGGAAAAGATCAGGAGTCATAGATGCAAGCATCACCAACAGAATACAAAGGATAGAAGAGAAAATCTCAGGGACAGAAGAGACCATAGAAAACATTGAACAACCACCAAAAAAATTATAAAACACAAAAAGCTCCTAACCCAAAATATCCAGGAAATCCAGGACACAATGAGAAGATCAAAACTAAGGCTAATATGTATTTAAGAGATCAAAGATTCCCAAATTGAAGGGCCAGTAAATATTGTCACAAATTATAGAAGAAAACTTCTCTAACCTAAAGAAAGAGATGCCAATAAATATACAAGAAGCCTACAGAACTCCAAATAGATTGGACCAGAAAAGAAATTCCTCCTGTCACATAATAGTCAAAATATTAAACACACAAAACAAAGAAAGAATATTAAAAGTAGTAAAGGAAAAGGCAGACCTATCAGAATTATACCAGACTTCTCACCATAGAATTTGAAAGCCAGGAGATTCTGGGCAGATGTCATACAGACCCTAAGAGAACACAAATGTCAGCCCAGGTTACTGTATCCAGCAAAACTCTCAATTAACATAGATGGAGAAACCAACATATTCCATGACAAAACCAAATTTACACAATATCATTCCACAAACCCAGCCTTTCAAAGAATAATAGATGAAAAACTCCAACACAAGGAGAGAGACTACACCTTTGAAAAATCAAGAAAGTAACCTCCTTGCAACAAAACCTAAAGAAGAGAGACACACAAACATTATCCCACCTCTAACAACAAAAATTACAAGAAACAACAATCACTCTCCATTAATATCTCTTAACATCAAAGGACTCAATTCCCGAATAAAAAGACATGGACTAACAGACTGAATATGTAAAGATAACCCTGCTGCATACAGGAAACATACCTCAGTAAAAAAGACAGATACTACCTCAGAGTAAAAGACTGAAAAACAACTTTCCATGCAAATAGTCCCAAGAAACAAGCTGGAATAACCATTCTAAAGTCAAATAGAGTCAACTTATAACCAAAAGTTACCAAAAAAAGATAAGGAAGGACACTTCATATTCATCAAAGGAAAAAATCCACCAAGATGAACTCTCAATCCAAATACCTATGCTCCAAATGCAAGGGCACCTCTGCATTCATAAAGGAAGCCTTACTACGGCTCAAGCACACATTGCACCTCACATAATAATATTGGGAGATTGTAACACCCAACTAATATCAATGGACAGTTCATGGAAACAGAAACTAAACAGAGATATAGAGAACAAAAGATAGGATCCAAATGTATTTAATAGATATCTATGGAACAATTCATCCTATAACAGAAGAATATACTTTCTTCTTAACACCTAATGGTACCATCTCCAAAACTGACCATGTACACAGTCACAAAACAGCCTACAACAGGAACAAGAAGATTGAAATAATCCCTTGCATCCAGTCATATCATCAGGGACTAAGGCTGATCTTCAATAACAACCAAGACAACAAAAAGCCCACATACACATGGAAGCAGAACAATGCTCTACTCAATGATAACCTGGTCAAGGAAGAAATAAAGAAAGAAATTAAAGACTTTTTGGAATTTAATGAAAATGAAAGCATAACATACCCAAACTTATGGGACACAATGAAAGCAGGGCTAAGAGGAAAACTCATAGCCCTGAGTGCCTCCAAAAAGAAACTGGAGCCATATATATTAGCAGCTTGACAGCACATCTAAAAGCTCTAGAACAAAAAGAAGCAAACACCTAAAGGAAGTAGCCAAAAGGAAATAATCAAAATCAGGGCTGAAAACTATCAAGTAGAAACAAAAAGAACAATACAAAGAATCAACAAAACCAGTAGCTGGTTCTTTGAGAAAATCAACAAAATAGATAAACCCTTAACCAGACTAACCACAGGCCAAAGACAGTGTATTCAAATTAAAATATCAGAAATGAAAAGGGAGACATAACAACGGAATCTGAGGAATTCAAAAAATCATCACTTCCTACTACAAAAGTCTATATTCAACAAAACTCAAAAATCTGGAGGAAATGGATAATTTTCTAGACAGATACCAGGTACCAAAGTCAAATCAGTACCAGATAAATCATCTAAACAGTCCCATAACTCATAAAGAAATAAAAGTAGTTATTAAAAGGGTCTCAACCAAAAAAACCCCAGGATCAGATAGGTCTATCAGACCTTCACAGAAGACCTAATACCAATACTATCCAAACTATTCCAAAAAAATAGAAACGGAAGAAACACTACCCAATTCGTTCTATGTTGCCACAATTATGCTTATACCTCAACCACACAAAGACCCAAGAAAGAAAGAGAACTTCAGACAAATTTTCCATATGAATATCAATGCAAAAATAATCAAGTTATCTCAAACTGAACACAAGGACACATCTAAAGGATCATCCATCGTGATCAAGTAGGCTTCATTCAAAGGATGCAGGAATGGTTCAATATATGGAAGTCCATCAATTTAATCCATTATATAAACAAACTCAAAGAAAAAAAACACATGATCATCTCATGAGATGCTGAGAAAGCATTTGACAAAATTCAACACCCCTTAATGTTAAAAGTCTTAGAATGATCAGGAATTCAAGGACTATACCTAAACATAGTAAAAGCAATATATAGCAAACCACTAGCTAACATCAAACTAAATGGAGAGGAACTAGAAGCAATCCCACTAAAATCAGGGAGTAGAAAAGGCTGCCCACTCTCTCCTTACTCATTCAATATAGTACTTGAAGTATTAGCCAGAGCAATCAGACAAAAAAGGAGGTCAAAGGGATACAAACTGGAGAGGAGGAAGTCAAAATATCACTATTTGCAGATGATATGATAGTATATTTAAGTGACCCCTAAAGTTCTACCAGAGAACTACTAAGCCTGATAAACAACTTCAGCAGAGTTGCTGGGTATAATATTAACTCAAACACATCAGTAGCCTTCCTCTACACAAAAGAGAAACAAGCAGAGAAAGAAATTAGGGAAATGACACCCTTCACAATAGTCACAAATAACATAAAATACCTCAGTGTGCCTCTAACCAAGCAAGTGAGAAATCTGTATGACAGGAACTTCAAGTTTATGATGAAAAAAAATTGAAGAATATCTCAGAAGTTGGAAAAATCTCCCATGCCATGGGAGAAATCTGCCATGAATTGCCAGGATTTTTATAGTAAAAATGGCCATTTTGACAAAAGCAATCTACAGTTTTAATGCAATCCTCATCAAAATTCCAACTTAATTTTTCATAGAATTAGAAAGAGCAATTTACAAATTCATTTGGAATAACAAAAAAACTGAGGATAGCAAAAACTATCCTCAATAAAAGAACTCCTGGGGGAATCACTATCCCTGACCTCAAGCTATGTTACAGAGAAATAATGATTAAAAAAATGTATGGTATTGGTACAGAGACAGGCAGGTAGATCAGTGGAATAGAATTTAAGACCTTGAAATGAACCCATGCTTGATCTTTAACAAAGGAGCTAAAACCATCCAGTGGAAAAAAGATAGCATTTCCAACAAATGGTGCTGGTTCAACTGGAGTCAGCACATAGAAGAATGCAAATCCATCCATTCTTATCATCCTGTACAAAGCTTAAGTCCAAGTGGATCAAGAACTTCAACATCAAACAAGATACACTGAAACTAATAGAAGAAAAAGTGGGGAAGAGCCTTGAACACTTGGGCACTGGGAAAATTTTCCTGAACAGAACACCAATGGCTTGTGCTCTAAGATCAAGAAGCGACAAATGGGACCTCATAAAACTGCAAAGCTTCTGTAAGGCAAAGGATTCTATCATTAAGACAAAACAGCAACCAACAGATTGGGAAAAGATCTTTAACAATCCTTAAAGGGCTATTATCCAATATATACAAAGAACTCAAGAAGTTAGACCTCAGAGAGTCAAATAATCCTATTAAAATGGGGTACAGAGCTAAACAAATAATCCTCAGTTGAGGAATATCGAATGGCTGAGAAGCACCTAAAGAAATGTTCAACGTCCATAGTCACCAGGGAAATGCAAATCAAACCAACCATGAGATTCTACTTCACACCAGTCAGAATGGCTAAAATCAAAAACACAGGTGACAACAGATGCTGGCAAGGATGTGCAGAAAGAGGAGCATTCCCCCATTGTTGGTGGTATTGCAAGCCGGTACAACCACTCTGGAAATCATTCTACAGTTTCCTCAGAGAATTGGACATTGTACTACTTGAGGATCCAACTATACCACCCCTAGGCATATACCCGAATGATGTTCCAACATATAACAAAGACACATGCTCCACTACGTTCATAGTAGCATTATTTATAATAGCCAAAAGCTGGAAAGAACCCAGATGTCCTTCAACAGAAGCATGGATACAGAAAATGTGGTACATCTACACAATGGAGTACTACTCAGCTATCAAAAACAATGACTTCATGAAATGCATAGGCAAATGGATGGAACTAGAAAATATCATCCTGAGTGACGTAACCCAATCACAAAAAAAAAATAATCACATGGTATGCACTCAATGATAAGTGGTATTATCCCAAAAACTCGATTTATCCAAGATACAATCTACAGACCCTGTGAATCTCAAAAAGAAGGATGACCAAAGTGAGGATACTTCAGTTCTTCCTAAAGGGGGGGACAAAAATATTCATAGGAGGGGATATGGAAGCAAAATTTGGAGCAGAGATTGAAGAAATGACCATTCAGAACCTACCCCACCAAGGGATCCCGCCAGCAAACCTAGACAAGGCTTCTGAGAGGTTCAGCGAGAGCATGACAAATACAGAGCAAATTCCAACAGCAAACCATTGAACTGAGAACGGGGTCCCCATTGGAGCAGTTAGAGAAAGGATCGAAGGAGCTGAAGGGGCTTGCAACCCCACAAGAACAATACCAACCAACCTGAGCTCCTAGAGACTAAACCTCTACCCGAAAAGTACACATGGACAGACCCATGGCTCCAGCTGCATATGTAGCAGAGGATGACTTTGTTGTGCACCAATGGGAAGAGAAGCCCTTGGTCCTGCCAAGGCTGGACCCACCAATTTAGGGGAATGTCAGGGCGGGGCGTGGGAAGGGAGAATGGTTGCGAAGGGAGAACATCCTTATAGAAGAAGGAGGAACACGAATATAGAAGAAGGGGGAAGGGCGTCGAATAAGGGGTTCTGGATGGGAAACTGGGAAAGGGAATAACATTTGAAATGTAAATAAAAAGTATCCAATAAAAAATAAATTAAGGGGCTGGGGATTTAGCTCAGTGGTAGAGCGCTTACCTAGGAAGCGCAAGGCCCTGGGTTCAGTCCCCAGCTCCGAAAAAAAGAACCAAAAAATAAATAAATTAATTAATTAATTAATTAAAAAAAACTATAAGCTGTGAGTCGTAGCCCACACCTGTATCCTAGCCTTTCAGGAGACTGAGAGAAGAAAATCCCTGTGAATATAATCTGAGCTAGGACTACATAACTGAGTTCAAGGTCAGCTGCATGCTGAGGCTCTGTCTCAACTTTCCTCTGCCACAATCAACTAAGCATGTGTTGGTGATCAGAAGTTATTCCTATAGTTTGAAAATTTTCACACCAGAAATCCAAAAGTAGTATCAGTCAGAATGAATGCCGTGGAAATTAAACATACAACTAAAAACATTATCAGCAATGACATTTTTGAGTTTTTAATTTTCCGGCAGTTTTCCAATCTGCGTGTACTAATTATCTAATCTTAAAAGAATTAACTCATAAAATAAAAATAATCCCAAGGATCCAGTAAGATGGTTCAGCAGGTAAAGGCTCTTGCTGCTAGACTTAGCTGGATCACCAGACTGAAATACAGGATGCTGGAAGGAGAACACTGAGTCTTGGACGTTGTCTTCTCACCTCCCACTTCGTACCAAAACACACACATGCACACTCTTAATTAATTAATTAATTAGAATATAATCCATTTTTTAAAGTTTACCTAACTTGTGTGACTTTGTATTACCTCCTCAGATTAATTTAACAACACAATTGTCTCTGCATCAGCATTTTCTATTGAGCTAATCATAGTAGTCATTCGATAAACGCATGTGTGGCAAATAGGTAGAAAAAAATCTCAGTTAAAAGGTAACCTTAATGATGGTATTAAGACAAAGCCTTTCTTCCCTTTATTTGGAATATCCACCGTTCGCATGCAAAGCTATTTGGCTTTATTACACAACGAAGTTCTGTTCCACAGCTGTTTTTGTAGCTGAGAAATCCAGTCCTCGGATTCCATCTGAGATGTTTACATTTTAGCTGTGAAATGGGATTTTGTATTTAGCTAGCTAACAAGGGAGCTTCTGTTATATCAATTTCAGAAACTGTCACATCAGAAATAAATTCAAATACCTCAAAATGTCCTTTATCCTTTCTCCTGTGACATCTACCATATAATAATTAGTTATGTTAAACATTTATCATTTTCTCCTTAGTAATTTCAGTTAGTAATTCCAGTGTAAGGAAAACAGTGTAGAGTTTTACTCCTTATTCACCCATATACATCCTTCTTATAAAGATAAGTTCACATGCACATGAGCACAAGTAAACAAGGAACAAGCAAATGCACACATCGCCTATTGTGCAAAGCAAACTGTAACACGCTTAGTGAGGCTATTCACAGAGTCCAGGGCCTCAGAGGGGTCTCTGGTTCAACACCTTAGAGCAGGTGTGAAATGCTGGTTCTCAGGAACCACATCAGTGTTCTCAAATCCAGTTTTACTGACAGCTCTTGAGGGTTATGCTATAACACATTTGAGAATCATTAGTTTGCCACTAAATACTTTCTTCAAGATTTTTGAACATATCCTGCTAGTTTTGCCTACACAGAACAGGAGCAAGACTGGCTGGTCACAGATATGCTGCAATATTTGGGCTTCATTTTCTGTTGTTCCTAGTCTTTCTACACTTGGGAGAGACATGCTACCTAAGACTAACTCAATGATGCTGTATTTGGAAATCCCTTTTTAGACTCAACACAACTCACAAAATCAATGTCATTACTTGACAGCTTTACCTCTTTTGGAACAAATTCAGCTTTCCACACTGATTTTACTCAGAACACTAAGCCAAGTAACACTGGGCTCTTTCCAAACTCAAATCTATTTTCAAATATAAATATTTGCTCTCTTTGGGAGTAGTTAAAAGATTGGGCTGGTGGCTCTGAAAAACAGAAGAAGAATTCAAAACCACTTGAGCGATGGCAGCATGATGATAGTATGAGGAGAAAAACTCGCTTATATACACAATTAAGTTATGCCTGGATGTTTTGGGTTGTTTTGTTTTTAAACAGGATGTCTCAGTGAAGAAGTACCCGGCAGAAACACTTGCTGAAGACTTAGTGGTGCTTTGTTACTGCCACTTTATCATGAAGATGTCATAAAGTGTCCTATTCGGTCTTTTGGAGAAGGGATCTTCATGAAGAACAGGGGCCCAGGGGGTGTGCTTCTCTTGCCACATCCTGAAAGGAAGCAGACGTCACTTTTTTATAGTCCTGGTGCTCCAATAACGAGCTCTGTTATCAGAGTAGAAAAGAGAATAGATCCTTTGTTTGGGACCAGAAAAAGGAAAGACGCCTGGCT
Source organism: Rattus norvegicus (assembly GCF_021556685.1). NCBI lineage: Eukaryota > Metazoa > Chordata > Mammalia > Rodentia > Muridae > Rattus > Rattus norvegicus. The sequence goes on along the minus strand of NC_141535.1, from coordinate 16,574,121 downwards.
CCTGTGGGTAATTCCCAGAGGTCAAATTCAGGACAGTGGATTCTGAGAAAGGATGTTCTCCAGCACAACATCCAAAGGAGATGATGCTGTGTGAAATGTAGGATGACACCAGGGTAGGCGTTATGGGGATAAAATCACTCTTACTCAAAGGATCATGTCACACCATAGGTCTGTGCAGCAGAACATGCCCAAAGGACGTGAGGCACTGGTCCTGTAAAGAAGGAAACTTCCTCCAAAAGAAGGAAAGGACTCCTAGAAAGGACTTCTGTGAAGCCTTAGAGTTCTCCTGAAGAGAGAAAGAAGCATGCTGAGAGTGAGAAGTGAAGTTCGCTCCCACTGAAAAAAATCAAATTTCAGCCAATTCTGATACCTCTCAGAAACTGGAAACAGATGACAGTGTTTTCATTCCTACAGTTGGGAGAATACATCATGACTGACATTTTCCAGTCATGTCTGCCAAGCAAAGACTCCTACAGAAAACAGTTGTCAAGGTGATCAGTCTTATGAGTAACCACTGTAGAAGTCAATAAAGTGTGAGACTACAGTAAAGTAGTATATCATTGACCTGTGGTATAGAATACAACAATCTGGGTGAGGGGTGCACATCCCAAAAAATAGGCAGTGTTGGGTACCCATTCAGTCATTTTGCTGAGTTCACATAGGTGGGTTTTTTTTTTTTTTTGGTGTGTTTTGTTTTGTTCACTTGCTTGTTTTTGCATTTCACATATTAAGCTACATATTATGAGTGCAAAACACACTTTATCGCTAGTGATCAGCTTAATAGTATTGATATAAGATAAAAATGTGCAAATTCTGTAGGTCAGTAGAGGAAGTTAAAGCAGAGTTTATGAGTTTGAGAATCAAGTTCGTCTAGAATTATATGATCAAGTATTCTTGGGAGAGTCTTAGAAAGCTTTTGACTCTCAGTTTCTTCTTCAGTGATACTTGAATTGTAGTATATAAACATTCACTAGATGTTAGTTGTTGCTGCTGGTAAAAATAAAGTATATATTCATGAGGTGATTAATTCTATCTGTATGGTTATAGAAAGTTTCAAGCTGAAATGCATTTGAATTTTATTATGTAGGATGAATGTGATTCCCCAGGTAGAAAGGAGAGGAACAGCATTCCAAGCAGTGAACAACATGAGTAAAGCCACAAAGACACTAAGGTATTAGAAAGGAGGCTGAAATGGTGATAAAAATGTAACATGGGCTATAGCATAGACGCATAGGTCTCATAACCTATAAACAATAAGCAACATTTGAATGCTAGAGTAAGAAGGATATCTGTTTTTATTTGGTACTATCAAGAAACACTTTTTTTTTTCAAGCTACTCCATGAAGAAATAAATTTATTGTGGCTTAGAGTCCTGAAGGTGTAAGGTTAAGGGGCCGGCTGCATTTGGTAATATTTTCTTGCTGGAGGAATCCTGAAAAGATGCAGATTACAAGTCAAGAGATTGGGGGCATATTTCTGGTCTCTTTCCTTCCAAAGTCCCAACAATTATGGAGATTCCATCCTGTAGCTGCTTGTATTAGGAATGCTAATTATGTTTCCCCAAAACTGAGGGACCCTGCTCCCAGTTGATTCTGATTGGTAAATAAAGATGACTGGGCAGGGTAGACAGTCAGGACATTTAGGATTCCTGGGCTTGGGGAAGAGAGGAAAGAGGAAGGAGGAGATCTACTCTGCCAGGAGAGAGAGGAGAGGAGAGATGCCATGCCTGAGAGAAGTAGAGAACACGGCAGCATCACCCACATTAAGGAACCAGGAGAGGAGTTGGGCAACCCTCTGGGTCCAGGGCAGCCAAGGGGTAGAATACAGAATTTAGTATGAAATAACTCAGAGTTATCGGCAGGAGGTAGATTAACCACATGGAGGTTAGGAAGTGGCCTAGCCATTGAGTTCATTAAGACATATCAGTATATAAAGGATGAGTGTGTCTTTCATTCTGGAACCCAGAACATTGGGGCAGGTAATGTGAATCCACCCTGTCTGGATTTATATATTAAAACTATTGTAATACCATCCTGATGAATTTATCTAATTCTAATCACCTTCCAAAGAATACGTCTCCAATCATCATAGTCAAATTGTGTTTCCTCCTTCTCAGCATGTTAAATGGACATGAATATTCAACATGCGAATATTTAGGGAAGACTCAAAACACCCAAGCCATGGTAGAATAACAGGCTGAGAAAGATGTTCATGGTAGCATGCAAACTCCACCTAGGAAGAGACACATAGATAATACAGGGCATGAAGAACAAGAACAACAAACAAAGTCTGAACAGAATCAAAACTTAGAGTAGAAAAGTCTCGGTCTCTAGGCCAGAATGAAGCTCCTAGGCAGTGCACGTTGCTATGTGTTCTTCTCCTTTTATATTTATTGTTGAGTTGGTGATATAAACTCTGGGCTCTGCCTCCCACTCATAAATGAAGACAATTCCGGCATGCTGTGAGGGAAAAAAATGGGTTGATCCATGAATAGTATCAGGCACTAGAAAGAACTCTAGGAAGCATTGATGATTTTGCCTTCTTGCTTTTCTCCACAAGAGTAACCAATCCCTCTCTCTCTCTCCGTTTGCTTTAACCAGTCCCCTGACTGAAGAAGAAATTTCTCATTTCCTTAACAACTCAGTTTGTGTCACGTGATGTTTTTCTGGAAGCTGATTTTTGAGAGGACATGTAATGTTTTCCTGGAACAGACACTTGAGAGAGCATGTGATGTTAAAAAATAATATAAATGGAATCCCACAAACAGTGAGAAGTTGTTCTTGCATTGCTACCCTGTGTAATGTGCTTCACTGGTTTTCGCTTTGTAGAGAGAAACTCTCCAGAGAATTTGTGATATTCCTGCTGATTCTGGCTGCTTCTGCTTACTAGTTTGGATTGGCAGAGCTTTGGTGTTTCTGCTGGAATGTGTGCCACTACTGATGTGTGTTTGTTGTTTGCTATTGAACTGGACTGCTGGTATCTTGACAACAAAGAATGAAATTGCCCCCAAGGAACTACTTCTAAACACATCCACGACACCCTTTTCCTATTAACCTATTTTCTCTCCTACCTCTGGTTGGTGGATTAGAAGAGGGGTGGAAGAGTTTAAGAACCCTAAATAAAGTAAGTTTTGAAAAAAAAAGTCTAAGCATATAGTCTCCTCCTTCTGATACTAATTCTTAATTGATAAAATTACAAGTATACATTTTTAGGCTTATATTGTTCCTAGAGTTTACAATTTTTATTCAACTCAATACTAGTTCCCCTTATGTTTGACAAATTCAAGACATAGGATACAATGCAGTCATAGAAGGAATTGTCCGCTCAAGCACTAAAAAAATCCAAATTACATAATAGAGAAGGTATGTAAAACACTGTAAAATATTATATGAAATAAAACGAAACAGACGAAAGACAATATGACAGTGTGCAAAGTAGGAGAGCTAGACGAGGTGCTAGGAAACCCATGTTCTGTTCTTGATCAGCAGAAAGGTGTGGAGGGTAGGCAAGGGCTTGTGGAAGGATGAATTCTTATCTGATTCATGCAGATTAGCTTATTGCTCTGTAGTTTCACCTGCTAAGGATGACAATATCCGGCTCCTATAGATGCGGTATAGATTAAATGAATTAAAGCACGTGAAGTGCTCCCTTTATGCTAAATAGTGTTTGCTCTAGTGTTTTATTTCATCTAATCCCCACCTAAAATGTGTCTAATTTTCACTATACTTCAGTATAAAATAAAGAAAATAATTGTTACATTGACCTGACTAATAAGTTTGTGGTGAGGATTTACAAGAAGTGGAATATGTGTGTGAAAGGGCTTTGATTACTGAGTGTATAATACCCAACTGCCCGGTTTTATTTAAAACTTTTTATAATGAACTCTCTAAGTCAGCAGGTGGCAGATAATTCCTCAGTGCAGCCTTTAAACATCTTGTACCTCGAAGCACCATTTGGAACCCATCTTAACGGCATAAAACTGTCAGCTATAACTTGCTGGAATCCTAGTCAGTGAAAATGTGAGAGAAAGAGTGAAACAGAAGAGGCAGCTCATTGCTTTGAATAATCATTTGACTGAGCTACCTTAGCCAATGAACCTGTAGGCCTTGATGACCACATTTTTTACATGATATTAGAGTCAATACAGGGAATTCAATCTCTTTTAAATGTTATCCACTTGGGATGTCTGTTGACATTTTGCAAAGCAAACCATAAATGTACTTAAACCAATGAGTAAAACATTAAAATTAAAAAGCAGCCTCTCTTTTCTCCAAGTACCGTTTTCAAATGGCACACAGAACTTTACACAAGCTCTGGGCACCTCTACTTGTAATTCCTAGGGGCAGTGGCATTCATCTGAGCATTAAGCAGCCTGGTCAGGTAGTGCTGAGTCAAGTCCATTCTGGAACTCTCCTCACTTGTGAATGCAGCACTGCCTCTGAGATGTCATTATTCCAGTGTGATGATAAAGCACTCATTTATACCGCTTTACAGGAGAGAGAACCAGAGTTTAAAAAGCCAGAGCCACCAATTTATATCAGGCTACTGTAACACCCTTGAACAGAATCTCATTTTAAAAGACTGCCTAGAAGAGAAAATGTTTAATCCTCGATCACAAATTGGTAGGTCCCGAAAAAATGTTTCTGCTCTTTTTTTTAATCTTTTTATTTTTCATTAGGGATCAAGTGTTGGCACTAAGACTTACTATTTCACTTATAGCAAAGCAGATCTCTTAATGGGAGAGCTACCACGAAGTCTCTGGGTGGGTTATGTAGCTTGACTGTGCTTATAAAGACAATTGCGGCATTAAGGACAATAGGAGGTCATTCTAAATTACTGATTTAAATGAAGGGCTGTACATGAACCAGTGTGGGGATATCAGCCCTTTCTCAAAACCATCACTAGCTTGGTTAGGAAACACTGGTTTGGATATGTTATAGTTAACTTAGTCTGGAAGTTGGTAGATGCTGTGACCAATACGTTTGACATGATTAATGAGTAGAATTTGTGACAGCAAAAAAAGTGCTTTTTTAATGGAGGAATCTTAAAACCACAAATAGCAGTGTGTGTATTCTTCTGATCTTTGATAAGGGATGGCATTATGCTACAGGTGGACTTTTTATTCAAGGTAGCCTAGAACCTTAAAGCCAAAATGTGACATTTACCTCTCTTGATTTATAGACTTTGTAGCCTTTACTTAAGAATTTATGCAAAGTCAACTCCCAGTGTTTCTTTTCTAAGTATGTCTATACTTGTACAGTTAGAAGACACAGATGCTATTAAAAACTAAGACAGGGAATAACATTCCAAGGCCCATGGACAACAAATGGATACAATTCTAAATAAAATTGAGGCCTGTTTGACTGATAAACTGTATTACACCAGAGCAGGACCCGTTTGGTGTTAACCACATTTCACAGCCCAGTTTGTCCTCCAGCCCATGCTAAGCACACCCAGAAGGAGAGCAGTTCGTCAGCATTTCTTCTCCATTTCCATGCCATCTGATACACTGTTGCCAAGACAAACGAGCTTATAAGCAGCCAAGAAAAGATGAGAGCTCTTTAAAATAAATCCACATGAAGCTCTTAGCAGGCAGGAATCCATCCCTATCTGACTCTGGAACTCTGAGGCAGACATTTAAATAACCATGGGCAAATTCAGCATCCAATCTATACAGCCCAGCTGTCAGTTTCTCGGGAAACCATGGAGAAATAAGCAAAAGGAAGCCAAACTCTAAAAGTAGACCAGGTATAGAAGTCATGACTATGAATCCATCCAAGAGTTCAGAATGCTGTTGTTGGTGACGCATTTGTCCTATACGGAACCTATGGAAACCATCAGTAGAGTTCAGTTTGAACCTGTGAGGACAAAGGTCGATGTTTCAATAAACGTTTTTGAAACAAGGCATAGTCCAAGACAGGGGAACCATGCTGTTCTCCAACCAGTATTTCTGGTTAATCTTTCTGCTCACCTCTGTACAAAAGCTTGGGAACCTGTGTGGTTTCTTCTACCTGTAGGTTTCAGCATTGCACTGTCTTTAATACTAGCTTATCAACTGAGCATCTGGGCAGAAATATCTGAATATATTTATCACATATAACATTGTAATTATTTACAGGGAATCTACAACATATGGGGAGGGAGAAACCAGTCCCTAAAATTAAGAAAGTACACAAACCTGGAAGGTTGAATTTAATTGACAGAACCCACATAAAGGTTCTGATGGACAAAGTTGATATAAGACTTCTGGTGAGCTAGCTCTCTGGTATATGCACCCCCAATGCTCACGCTCGTGGGTTCATATGAACGCAACAACAATAATGACAATAATAATAAAATTTAAAAAGAAACTGCATTTAGAACTCAAGAAGCTTTTAACTAAGCAGTGGAAAAAACTACTGAAACAGAAGGAGAAGCTGCTGCTACAACCAACCACACAGATGAAGACGAAACTCATTATGTTACATGAAAGGCACCCAATGAGAAAAGCAACACTATGCAGGATTCCATTTCTATGACTTTCGGGAAAGGGCGAAGTATAGGGATGGAGTCAAGGTCAAAGATCTGGGGTCTCAAGGGTAGGAGAAGAAGCTGCCATAAAGACAGCAAAGGAATTGGGGAGCTGTTGTTCCTGCTTCTGCAACTATTCCCTGCCTGTGAATTCATAAAGCTTACAGAATCGAGCACCCCAAAAGAGTGGCTCTCACTGTAGATTGAAATCTTAATTCAAGACTGTAAAAGCTTCTTGTGGGCTACACTTTTCTTTCCCCCATTCAGGAAAATTGTCTTCCGAGTATTCCGATTCCTTCTGCTTATCATATTCAAGATTTTAAATTTAGCATCAGCGCCAGCTTTTCCATAAAGCCTTCCCGTGAGTATGTTTCCTCATATTCTAGTTCTTTAAAAGGAATAAGCATTACTCATAGAGCTCGAATCGTTGTGACTAAAACATGTCCTCTCCTTCCTCCAGTTTCCACACCCCATTCCCCGACACGATGTTATGCTTCCTATCATGCATTTTCTGTGTTTTTGTGGTCTGTTACAGTATTATGTTAATAGACAGTAACATTGTATTAATATCACATTCTCTTGCGATTTGCTTTTTCATCCAACACTGCCTTCAAGATCGTCCATTCACTTTTAATTGCTGCCGCCCTGTATTCCACTATAGGAATGTACCAAGTCGCTGTTTCACTGCAGTCTGAGGGCTCTCGGGGCTGTTTCCGGTTGGGCTGTGAAGCACCACCTACAGATTTTCCTCCTGCTAGCGCCGGAGCAGCTCAAGGGCAGAGACCGCTCTGAGCTGCTGGGGTTTTTTGTTGTTGTTGTTTTTGGTTCTTTGGTTTTTTTTTCTCCCTAATTTCCGTGGCACCTGAGAACTGGGAGATACATGAAGCGCTTCGCTTGGAAGATGCTCAGCACACAATACGCCCTGGATTTTAAAAAGCGGGTGGGGGGGTCGGTAAATTATCTTAACAAAGTGCAGTTTTAAATTTGCTATGCCCTCCCTTCTCCACCGAGTAAGATTTGAGGGGAAACTGCTGCAATTCCCTTTAGAAAGTCCTCAAGGTATTTCGGGGCTGAAGTAGATCTATAAAACAAGGTCATTCCACAGTTCGGCTTTCTCCTTAGTGGATCTCCAAGCACTCTACAAGCGCTGTTTTCACGGTGACATTTCCCCCTACTTTTAAGTCAGTTCAGCGAGGTATTCAAAACTTGAAAACGTTTAGGGCGTCTCGAAAGGGCTTTGGTCGCAGTCTGCATATGCATAATAGCATATTGGCCTTCTCACAGAATTATTATTTTTTCCTTTCCGTGGGCCCCAGGTCATGTTTCCGGAGTTATCGTTTAACTGCCCACCTCAAGCAGGTCCCGCGCCAACGCTCTCCGGGCTAGCCGCGCTCCCCACCCTTCCTGCACCTAAGAAGATATAACGCCCTTTGATCTCCTCTCCAGTGCTTTGTGGCTTAAGGAACCTTGATGTGCAAGATAAATACAGACTGTAACTGTGGGCACGCGGAGCCATCTATCATCACCCTGCCTCTGGACGTGACCGGTACTTTGTGTATTTTAGAGAAATTAATCTGCTCTTTAGTGAGAGAAAGCCAAGGGAAGCATGCACCATCTTCCTGCAGACTCAACAGAGCATTTTCAACGTCTCTGGCTCCCCGCACCGCAAGCCACAAACTTGACCTTCGAGCGGATTTCAAAGGCAGAGGTTTCCTCCCTCTCCTTCTCTGACTCCTATGGCGCGCCTGGGCATCCTTGTGGATAGCAGCTGCCTGGACCAGAGCTGGGAACTACACGTCGAGGAGGCTGGGAGATACTAATGGGCGGCGTGGTGGGGGCTGGGGAGCGAGGAAAAGCTGGGCGGGAGGAGAGGGAGAGAGGAGGGAGTGAGAGGAGGGGTGGAGGGGGAGGATGGATCTGTCTGCATATGCATGAAGCACCCAGCACTGCCCTCTTCCCAAGCAGCTGCTGCTCTGTCGGAGGCAGAGGAGGGAGGGGGAAGGGAAGGGAAGGACCAAGATGGGCGGGGCTGCAGAAACTGCCGCTAAACTGGACGCTGGTTTGGAGGGCGAAAGAGGTGATTTGCATGGCGTCCGGTGATTGGCTGAGGTCCGGGGGCTGGGTCTGAGAGGCGGCCCCTGAATGGTTTAAGGAGAAAAATCTCTGAATTCTGATTTCTGAAAGTCGCAGCAGCGGGGTAGATGCAGTATGCGATCTGGACGCCAGGAGGCGCGATGTCCTATCTTTGTTCTGCTTAAAGGGTCCTTTTCCGTCCTCCCTCAGCCGTCCCCGCCCCCACCCCCACACGCAGGCTCACGCAGAAAGTGCAGAGAAACCCTGTGATCCAGTCAACTGGCACTGCCCCGTCTATTAAGAAAGATGAACGCTCCTTTCTCTTCCATCTCCTTCATGGGAGACCACTTTTCATTTCAGATTATCACATCAATAAATATCCTTCGAGGAACAAAAAAGGCATGTTGCCAAAAGATAAAAGAATATATGTGAGATGTGTGGACTGTAGAGAAAAGCACTACACGAAGGCAAAAGAATAGAAACACGCATGTAAATAACGCACACAATCACATCAAGAACACAAAACACAAGGGCAGATACAGACAGATCACCCGGAGAGAACATGGGCTGCTCCCAAGGTCCTCAGAGTCTACATGCTTCTCACACGCTGAAGCACACACCCGCTGACGAGCCAATGGTCTTTCTGAACACACAAGCACACACAAGCACACACACGCACACGTACAGAATCCACACCTCAGAAAATGCATTCATGCAAATTCACACGCAGAGAAAATATTGCCGAAGAAATACTAGAGCAGAATTAAAATGGTTCATCCCCTCCCCCTCCAAAATATACTCAAGCAGAATGATTCTATTTGCATATTACTAATACACGCAGGGCGCTAAAAGGGGGAAAATGGCTCCATTTGAGGCACACACTAGAGAATACATGTATACAATACACACGCACGCGCGTCTGTGGGCGGGACACACCCACAGCCTGTGTCCTCCGCCCATGGGCACAGGCAGAGGACAGATCAGCAGCAGCGCTCAGTACAATTGTCGGAAAAAGAAACCCACCCTATTCAGCTATGAAACATGTCAGAGAGCCAAGGGTTTCTAAGACCCACACCAATACATTCTTGTTACCAAAGTGAGTTGGATTCAAAGAAATAATTAATGCATCTTAGATAATTGAGTGCTGGAACCTATTCGCTCAAACAATACTTCGAAATGACTTCAGCCTGAATATAGCTTTCTGAAACGCTTCTTTAAAAATCTCTAAGAAATTAGACATTCATTTGCTATGCTTTCCGTTGGTTTGTCTTTTATTATTTTTTTTGAAAGCACGGTAGAGACAGCATTTTTCTCTTTCTCCAAAAGACGGGAACTGATCTAGTTTTGTGAACCCAGGAGCTTCCCAGTTGTTTTCCCAGTAAAAAAAGGTGGCAGGGAAGGTCCTCTGCTTACCCTCCCAGCCAGACAGCACCACAAAAGGCATTATTACACACCCCAAATTGCAAGGGCTGTCTATATATTTACGAATCTGTTCAAATATTTAACCTCTTAACTTGCTAAATACCCCCCTCTTCTTCTTTTCTCCCTTGTGCTCTCTCTCTCCCCCCTGTCTGTCTTCTCTCCAGTCCTTTCTTTTTCTCTTTCTCTTTCTAAAAAGGAAAGGCATAGAAAGCCCCCTTTCTGGAGTTCTTGGCGTTAATGTCACAGTCTCCACCTGACACTGTTTTACTCTCGATTTCATACCCTAACAATTGTGGGAGCTTTTTTGTTTGTTTGCTTTTTGCGGTCCCAAAGACCGAGTTTGAATCACCAGTTACGTGTCTTAAGTAGAAGCATTGGGGCTGCCCCCACCCCGCCCCCTCTGCCAGCTTTTAACAGCTCCTCGGAATGCTTCACCTAAATCCGAAGGAGCTTACTGACACTCTAGAAATCTTCAGATTCCCCACCCTCTCCATCCCCACACTCTTCATCCGTGATGAGCGATAAGCGCTTCTTTGGTCCACTTCTTTCCTGTCAAGGAATGAGTAGGGGGACAAATACATTGGAAGAGACCTTCCAAAGACAACCTGAAAATTTTGTCAGTGTGTGGTGACCTACCAAGGCCAGGGGCGAGGTGCACATCTATTGCTGGGACCGACTGGGACTGACTGGGACCATCACAGAGAATTTCTGCCTAAACCTTCTTTTATGGGTCAAATAACACATTCTAAGGGGTAAAGCAAAAAACGAAGGTATCTGGTGGTGGGCCTTTATTACAGCAGGTGCATACGCTTTGGAAAACATTGAGGTTTCCTTGTATTGATGGGTAGAACGTGGGCACAGCGGTCTATGGAACTGATCCTTCATCTCCCAAGCTGCTGCCCAGCACAACTCTGCAGGCGGCTGCCGAGCCGAGGATTCCCTTTGATGGGCAGGTTCACAGATCCATTCCCCAAGGTGCTCTTGCATCACCTAGACTTTCTCCTGTGACACCCTTTAAAGTAGCCTGAAGGTGCTTCTCTATGCCACTGAGGGAGAGGGAGTCTCAAAGAATGTCAGGGAAAATAAAATAAAATAACGGTGCCTGTAAAGTTGATTCAGGAAAGGAGTTGACTCTCAGCGAACTTCCTCTGGCCTAAAAAACAATAGCTTTATTTATAATCTGTTGCCAACTTTCTTTCAGAGATGGTGAAACAATGAGGGGGCAGTTTGGCCAGAGAGTAAGATGAGTTTTCATTGCCCTTTGTTCAATGGTTGACGCATACCAACATACTTCGGGATCCCTCAGCCTGCAAGGTAATCCAGCTGGCAGCCCCCATAAGCATCTTACAAAGAGCCCTCATCCTCGACACTTGCCCTCAGCAAGCTTAAGTTGAGATCACACCTGTGAGTGCTCCAAGAAACTAGCGCCCCCAGAAACCCCCAGCAGCTGGCCTGACTTACTAAAAAGCTCCCTTCTGTAAGGCAATGAACTTTGCTCGCTGCTGTCGTCGGAGCTAGCACCAGGCATCAACAGCTCTCAGAGACACAGAAGCCTTGAGCAAAGGGATAGCAGACATATTTTCAAGTGGTTTACAAATAAAAAGAATCTAAAAAACAACAAAAATAAAAACATTTACGCTTGCTGAAGAGGATGAAAAACTGTTTCAAAACCAACCAGCACACAAGTAATGCTCTCTTTGTGTGCCACCTCCGAGGTGGAGGGACACTGGTACTGCGTACCTTAGGCACTCCCTCTAAAATGTGTGGGTTGGCAGGACTGTGTGATTGTCCACCTACTCTCAAACCCATAAGAAAACTGCGGCAGTTACTGTTGTTCTAGTTTCTTATCAGAAAAGATATTCATTTGGACACATTATCTAAATCTGCGTAAGAATGAAGGCTGCTTGTCATGCGTCCTTCGTTTTCAGTAATGTGTGCCACCCAATTAGAAGCAATTTAGGCAATCAAGACCGTAGGAGAGAAGAACGTGTTAAAAATAGGTTTTCTAAAGCCTCAGAACTCTAATTTGGAGGAAAATCTAAAATTACATATGTAACGTTTCTTTACATAAAATAAATACATAATCTGGGAGTCTCTTGTTCCTTTTTCCCTCGGGGTACCTCTTTCCTTGCCTGCCTGGTTTTTAGGTATTCATAATAGAAGGGAAGTGTAAAGCTCAGGAAAAAAAGGATCTGAGGTTTCTAAAAGACCAAAAGGATCTGGATAGGGCTTGGGACAGTTTTTTCCTGGTTTCTCTCTGTCATCATGTCCGGGACCTTGGTATCCTGGCTCCATCTGCCCTGGCAGGAAAGTGCGGGGAGCCTTAGGGACTCCTTTTCAGGACTGGAGTTTAGAGCCACAGGCCCCTAGCTGGTTAGGGAAGGCAAACTGGGGAGGTGTGCTCAAACCATTGGGGCAAAGTCGAGAAAGCAATCAGCACCTTCTGAGGCTTGGAAGTGCAGAAAAAAGATGAAGACATTGAGAGAAAGGGGGCAACACACGGAGGTGCACTGCACGTGTCCACACAGAAGGGAGAAAGCAAAACTAAAAGATGAAAAGGAAATGAATCCAAGTGATAGCCTCCAGAGGACAAGAGAACGTGCAACTTAGAGATTTCACTTGGCATCCATTTTTTCTGAGGTCTTACAGTCAGAATGTGCTATTAGGGGATGAGAGCGGGAAAGGAGGAACTGAGGCCCAAGGATGGATTTAGGCACACTCTTCTAACCAAGCCTGCGTGCCCAGCACCCAGGCGATGTTTGTGTTTCCATCCCAGCAATCATAAGAGAACTGGTACAAAATAAGACCAGAGTGAAGTTGGCAGAACTTCTCGGAAGTGGTTCAGAGAAGGCTCAGCCCCCTGTGTGTGTGTGTGTGGGGGGGGTGTTCTTTGGATGGGGGAAGGAGCCACAGCCTTTTAATCCTTTTGGCCTGAGGATCCAGATTCCGAGAAGTGAGTATCACTCGAAGTTAACCTCCCAAAAGCTGAACCTTGAGGCTCCTGGATGAGATTGGTGGACTGGAAAGAAGTTTACAGAGACAGTCAGAGCACACCCAGACAGGCAGGCAGGCAGACACGGGAAGTCCTGTCAAGCAGGACGGACATCTTCCAGAACAGAAATTCTACAATAACCCCCTTCCAGAAGCCAGCCACACAGACAGAATTTAAAGTCAAACCCACAGCTATTCCCTTCTGTGGAGGCAGGGAGGAGCGCAGAAGTGGAGACAGTTCTTGCGGATGACTTGTGCATGCCTCTGTTGTTTCAAAACAAAAGAGTCTCCTGAGGAGATGGCCATGCCTCCGCAGGACATGCTTGAGGATGAACTGCCCCCAAGCACAGGCAGATGCCACAGCCTCACCCCAGGTGGCTTTTTGCAAAAGTGTCTCAGATGGCAATCTTAAAAACCCTTTCTAACAGCACCTAATTTATTAGCCATTTGTTCTGCTTGTTTGTGTCTGACACATGAATCGAAACCATTTTATTATTAACAAATTTATCAATTCAGAAATATTTTCATTGTCAAATAATTTCCCCAAAAATAATTAAAAAATTCTTGAAAAATTCTTTTAAAAAGTAAATAGACTGCATTTTTTACAAAATTGAATTAGAAAGGATATTTAAATATATGCATATATAATATTTATGGTAATGAAGTGTTCTGATTCGGTAGAGATAAGCAGTTCTAAATATAATTTAATTCCCTTTTCTTTGTAACACCCACTCTGTTGGTGTGCAAAATAGAATACATATTACTGATGAGTTACACATTGTTTTTTCTTCCAGAGGCCCTCGGTTTGTTAATTTAAGGGCTCGAACTAAATAAAATCCACACTTTGAAAGTTACGAAGTTTTAAAAAGTTTATTTCAGTGAATTTTGCAATTACATAAAATAACAAGTTACTAGTACTAAAAAAAAATTACCAGTTTCTTATGTTTTTCTGTGATTAGCACCAATAGTTCTCTATGTGTTAACTCTCCACAAGGACTTCCTAATGCATCACTCCATCACTCTGAGTCTATGAACACAGAGCACAGACAAGGAAGACGTCAGTATCTTTATGTACATCTACTTATATGTAACGGGAGTGTCTAAGAAGCATTCTACAGTACTCTGGACATTTGCAGAACCAATGTACAACAAGGGCCACAGCACTTTATATTTACTCTTTAGATCTCCCAGATACAAGATACAAGTATAATCACGTTCCTAAACACCTTGGAAAGCACAAGGTCACTAAATTGAGCATTAGGGAATTTGAATCTGGAATCCCAAGCTCTCTTCTAAATACCTAGTGACCCTAGGAGGCACCTAATCCCCATGAGCACTATTTCATCTGTGAACAAATTAGAAACCAGATCAGACAAGCTCCACATGCCATCCAGTTCAAACAGTGCATAGGTTTCACGTTCTGTGAAGAGTCAGTAGGTCTACAGCTATTCAGCTGTTTTCAGAGCAAACAGCGTTAGCTCCTAATTTAGGAAAGAGGTCCATGCTTCAGGCTTCTCATCATTGAGATGGGCTCCTCACTGTAGATTTCCCTTTGCACAGATAAAAAGGTTGACTCTTAAAGCAGCTTAAGGGCACCAAATGCTATGTGAACTTCTCCAATACTGCTACTTTCAGTTGGAGGAAATGAAGTTCTCAGGAATGGTGTTATCTATAAGAATGTCATGTGTCTAAAAAGAGCTTGAATTTTCCCTTTAGCTGTTGAAGTTGGTGAATCAGTCCCTTTGGTAATTTTATAACTTTCTTTAGGAGACAGCTGGTTCACCTCGACAATTATAAGAATCAAGAATTATATTGAAAATGTGCTGTCTGATAATGTCCTTGAGGTTGTCTTTTTCTACAGTAACAGAATCGTGTCTCAGTTTCCTGTCTCTAGCCACCTCTGTTCCCTCTGCTTCCCAGGGCCAGCCCCCGACTAAGGTCCAGCTTATTTACCTGAAGTAACACATTCTGGAATCCATGGCAGCAGATTACAGTGACCTCTTTGCCTCAATTCAGTCCTCAGTCTATGAAATTAATTTCCATTTTGATAACCAAAAGGCTTTCTTTGGAAATATCAGTGACTGCACAAGCCACAGGACAGATCGAGGGCAGGTAGGTGCTCCATCGGGAAAACAAGACTGGGTTATAGCTTCAGTCGCAACAAGGTATTAAGTGACCAAGCCTGGACCGTAGACATAGCACTCTCATCAAACACCCCCCCATACCACCCTTTTTTGTACTAAAAAGCACAAGGACAGTTGATCTTTGGCCCTGAAACTCTCCAAGGGAAACATGGAATGCTACCAAATATCATGTATGCTAATAACATACTGATTCTTCCTATCCCATCCCAGAATAAATGCTGAACAGTGCTTTGATACCTCCGCACATGTGCACGTGCACAAACACACACACACACACACACACACACACACTGTTTATTTTCCTTCAGTCAACTGCTAAAGATACTCTCCCATTCATTGAGAAGATTTTTGGCTTATTCTGCTATACAAATACATAACCTTAATTGTTAAATGTTAACACCTGACAAGTGATTTAGGTCGTATGGAGAGAATTCCAGGCACCAATCTGGGTCTTACCTCACTTAACATTTACACAAGATAGATGCTCCAACAGCAATTTGAGCACCTTGCGTTGCCTGCCTTGGACCTGATACAATTAGAACAACAGCTTAGCAATGTATTACTCGTCTCAGCCTGCTGGACACATGACTGAGGAAAGGACTGAACTAGCAAATGAATGAAAATATACATGGCACCAAACATCTGTGTGTCTGCTTGGCTATTGGGACTGGGAAGAGGTGAAGATCAACAGCCTTTTCATGATTACTAGCATTTGAAAATAGAAATTAAATTCAATACAGTTAACAAATCTGCACTTAGACTGTTAAGCAGTTCATTATCATAAAATTCCCATAATTCTTTCAGCTCACCAAAGTGGGAGAAGTGAAAACTAACTAGTGAAGTGAAGCAAGCTGCAGCATGTTTCCATGTTTGGTCTGGGATCCTTCCGAGGCATGGACTGGGACCAGTTTACAGGGAAGAAGCCAATGTCAAGAGAGTTAACTCCATATATTCTGTGATCCTGATGGCTTGAATATAATGGTGACTAGACTCAAGGGAAGGTTCCTGACTCCAGAGTTGAGGCTCAGTGTTAAACTGATGACAACACAATCTGCTGAAAGAAGTGTGAGATTCAGAGATCAGCTAAGGCTTCTAATAATCCAAAGACAATAGCCATACTGCTAGTAGGGAGACTGGGGAGGGGGGACATGGTGAGGGAGGAGAGAGAGAGCAATAAGGCATGGCATGGTGGCATGGGCCACAGAGTTTACTAAGAGGGGTTCACTCCCCATGTACTAACAGTGAGGCCTTTGAAAAGTCTGGCTCTTTCTAAACCCCAGCTCTTTGGCCATTCACGGGCAGTAAGAATGCTAACTCACCTCTCTGTTCCTCCCTGTTTCAGAAACAGCTGAATCTTCTTGCACAGTGCCAGCCTTATCCCTGAGATGTGATGCTGGAGGTTGAAGTGAACAGATTTGGCTGAGTTGGGTGCCTGGTTACCAGGGCTTCTTTCATGGCTGAAAATGTACATGCTGTTGTCACCAATGACCCCTTCCTTGACCTCAACCACATTATCTGCATGTTCCTTATGACCCTTCCATATAAAGCTCAACTGCACAGTCAGGGCTGAGAAGAGGAAGCTTGTCATTAATGGGAGGGCTGTCACCTTCTTCCAGGAGAGTGATCCTGCCAACAGCAAATAGGATGATGTTGGTGTTGGGTGTGTTGTGGAGTCTGTTGGTGTCTTCATCACTATGGAAAAAGCTGGGACCCACCCACTTGAGTGGTGGGGCCAAAGGGTCATCATCTCTGCCCTTTCTGCTGCCGCCCATGTTTCTGATGGGTGCAAACCATGACAATTCACTCAAGATTGTAAGAAACACTTTCTATATTAACAATGGATTAGCCACCTGGCCAAGTCATCCATGACAACTTTGGCCTTATGAAAGAACTCATGATCATGGTCCATGCCATCACTACCACCCAGAAGACTGTGGATGCTGTGGTAGGATGGCTGTGGGGCAGCCCAGAACCTCCTCCCTGCATTCACTTAGGCTGCCAAGGCTATGGGCAAGGTCATCTGAGAGTTGAATGGGAAGTTCAATGGCATGGACTTCCATGTTCCTACCCCCAATATGTCTGTCATGAATCTGACATGCTGCTTAAAGAAAGCTGCCAAGTATGATGACATTAAGGTGGTGGTGAGTTGGGTATCTGAGGAACCACCAAAGAGCATCCTGGGCTACACTGAGGACCAGTTTGTTTCCTGTGACTTTAACAATGATTTTCATTCTTCCACCTTTGATGCTGGGTCTGGCATTGTTCTTAATGACAACCTTGTAAAATTCATTTCCTGATATGAAGATAAATATGGCTACAGCAACAGAGTGGTGAACCTCATAGCCTACATGGACTCCAAGGAGTATGAAGCCCTGGATCACCCACCCAAGCAAAGAGATGAAAGCAAGAGAGAGGCCCTCAGCTGCTGAGGAATCCCTGGCCCAACTCAGCTCCCTATACTGAGTATCTCCCTCACAATAATGGGAGGGGCCTATGGAGCCCTATTCTCTTGAATACCATCAATAAAGTTCACTGTACCTCCAAATGAATAAATAAATACAATGCTAACTCTATGGTCTTATAACTATTATACATACATATATACTTAAAACGTGTTCTAATAGGATACAGTATTAAGTGGTATCCCAATTGCTATTTGATTAAGATTTATTTGACAATTAAAAGGCCAGCATTTAGTTAGGTTGGTTTGCCCATGCTGCTTGTCCAACATCCTGACTCTGCTTTCCTAATCTGTTATTTTGAGATAATTATCTGTTGCATTCAATATGAAACCAAGCAGCTAGAGTCTTTTGAATTTCAGAGGTAAACTTACATTCATTTTGCTCCACAGAAAGGGCTGCCTTTGGTGATACAGAAGCCCAACTGAAGGAGGTCTGTGAAAGAAGACTAATTTGAGATCAGACTTAGACTTTCGTTACATAAATTTTTAAAATGTATTCTCTCATATATTATTACATCCTGACTGCAGTTTCCCCTCCTTCCTCTCCTTCTAGTTCCTCCACACCTCTTTCCTTCTCCCTCAATCCATTTTGTTTCTCTTTAGAAAATAGCAGGCCTCCCAGGGATAACAACCAAATAAGATATATCGAGTAAGACTAGGCATCTCTTCTCAGTAGGAAGGAAAGGGGCCCAAAAGCACACAAAAGAGTCAGAGACAGCCCCAATCCCACTGGATGGAGCCCCATGAGACCAAGCTACACAACCATAACATATATACACAGAAGGCCTAGATCAGACCCACGCAGGATCCCTGATTGTCAGTTCAGTCTCTGTAAGTCTCTGTGAGCCCAGGTTAGTTGATTCTGTGGGTTTTCTTGTGGTTTGACAGACTTTCTAATCAAGTCATCTATTTTCCTGTAGGAGGAGATTTCCCTGTTCATAATGCTTTGCATGTTTAACATTTTTAATTGTATTAAGATAAAGCATATACAAAATTTTAAAATATTGTAGAATAACTTATAATGAAAACCTTTAATCTCTCTCCTCTTTTACCCACCTTTGGCTTTTGGATTTTCTCCTCTGTTCTTATTTCTTATGAATTTTTTCCCATAGCCTTTTTCATTCACAGTGCAGATTTTCCTCAAATGACTAGAAATACTTTGTTTCTTTTTATAATTAAAGAATAATGAAAAGAGTTTAAGTGTGGTAGTGTGCACCTTTAATCTTAGTACTGGCAAGGCAGAGTCAGGAGGATTTCCGTGAGGCCAGCCAGACTACACAAGGAGATACTGTTATAGTAAAACAATAAAAAATAATAAAAATAAATCATAGTAATAAATAATACAGTAATGTTATAAATTGACTGGTAGCTCCCCGATACGAGTGGAAGTTCACTGGTAGTTCACGTAGTGAAAATTGGCTGTATATGAAACACCCATACATTCCACAAGTTTGGAAAGCTTACATGCCTGTGTCAGCTTCCCCGGACTTTGCTAAATTATAGATGATCTTCCTATTTGCCTGGGAATTTGTATGGTTGTCCATATCGTACACAGTAGGGACCATTGATACTTCACCTAAAGTCAGTTTAAAAGACTGACTTTCCCCACAACTCTTGCCCATCTCTGATAGCCTGGGCTGTGAGCCTTCCAGTGTTATACAGAGCTGGTAGCTCCCTCCACTGTAGTCATTTCTGGGTGCGTTCTGCAGAGCGGTTGCTTCAGCCCTAGTCCATCATGTGCCATTTAAATCCATTTCAAAAGATGATTTATTTTTATTTCTTTGTTTAGTTTTGTTGTGTATGTGGAGGAGCACTGTTGGTGAAAGTGCCACTGGAAGCCAGGAACAGTTGTCAAACCCAAGGAGCTGACCTTCCATATGTTTGTCAAGGTCTGCAGCAGATGCTGGGAACTGAACTCCATTCCTCTGTCTGCAAGTGCAGCACTTAACTGATAAGCTCAGTCTCAAGGCCTCATCCCTGATTTTTAATTTTGAGAACTTTCCAACTCTCTCTCTCTCTCTCTCTCTCTCTCTCTCTCTCTCTCTCTCTCTCTCTTGCTTTTATCATTTTTCAGTGTTGAGTGCTTTCTGAAATTTTATATGGTTTCTGATAATTTATTTATGTTGTAGGAAGGTCACATTGATCTATATTGAAGAAGAAATTTGTTTTAAAGTTTTAAAAAATGTTAAGTATAGTTTTCTCTTATTTAATACAACACCTTCCATTGACTTCTGTTGAAAATGGTAACCAGTCATCAGTCTGAGATTAATTTACTGTGCAATTTGGAATGCTCATTTTGTTCTAAGGTGACCTCTGATTATTTTAGTGATCTCACACAAATTTTCAAACTTTTGCTTTATACCATGAAATAAATGGGAAACATTTCATTTGCTATAGTCCTACATTTAGTATCAAAAACCTGAAGAAAAAAAAAACCTTTCACGTTTATTTTAATTTGTTCACACCCTTCATCTTTTCAAAAGCGACTTAAAGAAATAGGAAATCCTCCTTGAACCACAAATATTCAGACCAAGAACTGGCAATCGAACAGTGGCTCTAAGTTTGCTTAGTACAAAAATGGGATCTTTGATTCCTCCTCAAAATTATCATCACTGCCACACAGTGTCTAGTGTGTCACATATAATATTTTGAATGGCATAGATCCTTAGACTAACTCTTGCATTCACCATAGGTCGTACCTCTGCATTTCACCATTATACCTCCAGAGCCTAGGAAAAGTGCACATCATGATCTATAGGGAACATTCCTAAGTTAGAGGGACACACATCCTGACAATGTTCTGAAACTGTCATGTGAGAATGAGAGATGAGATGCATCATCTTTACACCAAGAATAAGAGTTTGCAGCACGTACATGTCATATGGGTCACCTAAGGAGAATGCAATAATAAGCATTCGAAAGCTGAATGAACGATTAAACAGAAATGACCAAGTACCCAGAAGAAAAGTAAGGGATAGAATACAGGGGCCTGAAGAGATGGCACCAAGTGCTCTTCCAGAGGACCCAGGTTCAAACCCCAGTGCCTACATGGCAGCTCAGAACTGCCTGTAACTCCCTCACACAGACATACAGACAAAACACCAATAAAAATAATTTTTAAAAGAATAAAAGAAAAAGAACCTGGATAAGTAGGAAGGAGCAGGGAAGAGCTTCAACTTGTGCCAAGATCTTAAGTCAAATATGAGCCAGCTTGCGTATTTAACAAGAGTAACAAGCTTTAAAGAAACAGTTCCCTTATGAATCACTGACAATAGAGGCTTTCTTTTTCCCTAGATCTATTTATTAAATGATAGGTTTAAATACTCATGAAGTTGTATTCATCATGTCATATAAAACCATGTTTTTATACAGGGGAGGAGTTTCATACTACATCTGCTTAATTTGGGGCAATTCCTTACTTGTGGTTGGCTGCTCAGAAAAGAAGGGAAAATACAATTTTCTCCTAGTTTGTGCAGATTCTCAGTTTCACCTCATGACTCTAGATCTCCTTTACTGAAAACAAAATGCCTAGGCATTTCTCTAAACATTCAGATGTGTGTACCATAGTCAAATGAACTGGAAGGTGAATTTAGCAAAATTCTGAACTGACATGAGCAGATCACGGCTCTGGGGTACATATTTGCAATGGGACCGCCCTCCGAACAGAGATGGAAGTCACCATCAATTCTAGTTTCTCTGACATGGGAAAACAGCATTTCTACCAGAGCAGAGACATCCAGGACTGAAGAAATATAGCAGGCAAACAAGGGGAGAAAGTAATGATGGTAAAAAGGTCAATTGCCCTTGGTTCCTCATTCGCATTAGTTCATCTAAGGAGCCAAAAAAAAAAAAAAAGTCAGAAAGAAACAGTGTGTGTAGGGTTGGAGGTGGTAAATTCATTTTCTTAAAGTGTTGAGTTTCCTTACAACCACATATGACCTTCCTTTTGCCTTCTCTGAGGAAGGAGGAGGAGCTGTTTCTCTGCCTTATCTATTGTGGCTCTTAAGTCTTGTGAGACAGCAACCAACCTACTTCTCAATACAGGATAGAGAAAGCAGACAGAGGTATGCTTTAGAAATGCAACCAAGACTGCTAAATAGATGAAATAGTTAGGAGCTTTAAAAGTAGGCACTTGGGTTAATTATATTAACAATCTTAATGCAAAAGTTTCCTCTATCTCAACACCCCTTCATGATAAAAGTCCTGGAAAGAATAGGAATTCAAGGCCCATACCTGAACATAGTAAAAGCCAAATACAGCAAACCAGTTGCTAACATTAAACTAAATGGAGAGAAACTTGAAGCAATCCCACTAAAATCAGGGACTAGACAAGGCTGCCCACTCTCTCCCTACTTATTCAATATAGTTCTTGAAGTTCTAGCCAGAGCAATCAGACAACAAAAGGAGGTCAAGGGGATACAGATCTGAAAAGAAGAAGTCAAAATATCACTATTTGCAGATGATATAATAGTATATTTAAGTGATCCCAAAAGTTCCACCAGAGAACTACTAAAGCTGAGAAACAACTTCAGCAAAGTGGCTGGGTATAAAATTAACTCAAATAAATCAGTTGCCTTCCTCTACACAAAAGAGAAACAAGCTGAGAAAGAAATTAGGGAAACGACACCCTTCATAATAGACCCAAATAATATAAAGTACCTCGGTGTGACTTTAACCAAGCAAGTAAAAGATTTGTACAATAAGAACTTCAAGACTCTGAAGAAAGAAATTGAAGAAGACCTCAGAAGATGGAAAGATCTCCCATGCTCATGGATTGGCAGGATTAATATAGTAAAAATGGCCATTTTACCAAAAGTGATCTACAGGTTCAATGCAATCCCCATCAAAATACCAATCCAATTCTTCAAAGAGTTAGACAGAACAATTTGCAAATTCATCTGGAATAACAAAAAACCCAGGATAGCTAAAACTATCCTCAACAATAAAAGGACTTCAGGGGGAATCACTATCCCTGAACTCAAGCATTATTACAGAACAATAGTGATAAAAACTGCGTGGTATTGGTACAGAGACAGACAGATAGACCAATAGAACAGAATTGAAGACCCAGAAATGAACCCACACACCTATGGGCACTTGATTTTTGACAAAGGAGCCAAAACCATCAAATGGAAAAAAGACAGCATTTTCAGCAAATGGTGCTGGTTCAACTGGAGGTCAACATGTAGAAGAATGCAGATCGATCCATGCTTATCCCCCTGTACAAAGCTTAAGTCCAAGTGGATCAAGGACCTCCACATCAAACCAGATACACTCAAACTAATAGAAGAAAAACTAGGGCAGCATCTCGAACACATGGGCACTGGAAAAAATTTCCTGAACAAAACACCAATGGCTTATGCTCTAAGATCAAGAATCGACAAATGGGATCTCATAAAACTGCAAAGCTTCTGTAAGGCAAAGGACACTGTGGTTAGGACAAAACGGCAACCAACAGATTGGGAAAAGATCTTTACCAATCCTACAACAGGTAGAGGCCTTATATCCAAAATATACAAAGAACTCAAGAAGTTAGACCGCAGGGAAACAAATAACCCTATTAAAAAATGGGGTTCAGAGCTAAACAAAGAATTCACAGCTGAGGAATGCCGAATGGCTGAGAAACACCTAAAGAAATGTTCAATATCTTTAGTCATAAGGGAAATGCAAATCAAAACAACCCTGAGATTTCACCTCACAGCAGTGAGAATGGCTAAGATCAAAAACTCAGATGACAGCAGATGCTGGCGAGGATGCGGAGAAAGAGGAACACTCCTCCATTGTTGGTGGGATTGCAGACTGGTACAACCATTCTGGAAATCAGTCTGGAGGTTCCTCAGAAAATTGGACATTGAACTGCCTGAGGATCCAGCTATACCTCTCTTGGGCATATACCCAAAAGATGCCCCAACATATAAAAAAGACACGTGCTCCACTATGTTCATAGCAGCCTTATGTATAATAGCCAGAAGCTGGAAAGAACCCAGATGCCCTTCAACAGAGGAATGGATACAGAAAATGTGGTACATCTACACAATGGAATATTACTCAGCTATCAAAAACAATGACTTTATGAAATTCATAGGCAAATGGTTGGAACTGGAAAATATCATCCTAAGTGAGGTAACCCAATCACAGAAAAACACTCGTGGTATGCACTCATTGATAAATGGCTATTAGCCCAAATGCTTGAATTACCCTAGATGCCTAGAACAAATGAAACTCAAGACGGATGATCAAAATGTGAATGCTTCACTCCTTCTTTAAAAGGGGAATAAGAATACCCGTGGCAGGGAATAGAGAGGCAAAGATTAAAACAGACACAGAAGGAACACCCATTCAGAGTCTGCCCCACATGTGGCCCACACATATACAGCCATCCAATTAGACAAGATGGATGAAGCAAAGAAGTGCAGGCTGACAGGAGCCGGATGTAGATCGCTCCTGAGAGACACAGCCAGAATACAGCAAATACAGAGGCGAATGCCAGCAGCAAACCACTGAACTGAGAATAGGACCCCCGTTGAAGGAATCAGAGAAAGAACTGGAAGAGCTTGAAGGGGCTCGAGACCCCATATGTACAACAATGCCAAGCAACCAGAGCTTCCAGGGACTAAGGCACTACCTAAAGACTATACATGGACTGACCGTGGACTCTGACCTCATAGGTAGCAATGAATATCCTAGTAAGAGCACCAGTGGAAGGGGAAGCCCTGGGTCCTGCTAACACTGAGCCCCCAGTGAACTAGATTGTTGGGGGAGGGTGGCAATGGGGGGAGGATGGGGAGGGGAACACTCATAAAGAAGGGGAGGGGGAGGGATTTGGGGGATGTTTGCCCGGAAACCGGGAAAGGGAATAACACTCAAAATGTATATAAGAAATACTCAAGTTAATAAAAAAAAAAAAGAAAAAGAAAAGAAAAGAAAAAACGGGAAAAAAAGTTTCCTCTATCATGACTAAAGTCTAGAGTGACATATTTATTTTAATAAACTATAACTGTTGTTACAACATAGGTCTTATTTTACAGTGGTACATTGTGAACTTTAATGAGAAGAATGGGTAACATGGTAATAAATCGCACACAGCCAAGTGTTAGAACATGTGCACTCCAGCTCCCACTGGGAAACATCATCGATACGAAAAAACCACACACAGCAAAGTTACCCAGACACTTGTGACCTTGCTAGAACCTAGGGATCTCACAAACCCCTCCAAATAGGCTATTTCTTTGACCTTCTACATCTTCAGCTTTTGTCTAGTTGAAGATGTCTCTTTTCCTTAACTAGTTGAGCCCCACAATTGTCATTCTACAGAGGACAATGTACTGTTAACAGTTATGACACCAAGGAGTCTACATTTCACTCAGACTGTGTCTCAGCTTCATGAAACCAACTGGAGAAGCAAAGTTAGCAGTGTGCTGAAGTCGACCTTTAACATTACAAGTTAAATCTTGAATTGGCTGTTCATTTTAAACACCAAAGATCATGTCTCATTTTCCAGTTTTATAAAAATGGAGCTGTTCGTTGTTTAAATATTTAAATCAAAGTAATGGTAACTAACGGTGGGACAGAAAGAAATTTTCAAAGCCTACTTTTTACAAAGCTTCTCAAAAGTATCAGATTTTACAATGTTAGTCTCTAATGTACTGCATACCTGCCTAGCCTCTTTCAGGCACCAAACGGAAAGCCCTACAATTGAATTCTGTTCTCATTAGAGCAATTATTTCTTCTTTTGAAAAAAAATAGAGGGTTACCTTAGAGTCTACATCATTACCCTAAATGGGATCTGTGTGTGAGCAGGCGTTTTGCTGTATCCCAGCTCTGAGGACAGGCACTCAGCTGCTGCTGCTGCTGAGCATCTCTGTGCACGTCGGTTCCAAGTCCCCATGTGTAAAGGGAGGGATGCCTGGGAAGACTGTGGCTGCAGGCTGGACACAGACCCCAAAGCTCTGTTGAGTCTGTCTGCTCTTGTTCTAGTCTGTCCCAAATTGAAGCACTTTATAAAATTTGTGGCTCTTCGATAACTTTGAATCATTTTAACCTGCTCATGAAGTCTTTCTTAACCACTGCAAATGAACGAAAGGCACATCATCAAAATGACAGTAATCAACTTCTTCAATTTTAGGTATGAAATTTTTTCTACCTCTCTCCTCTGTCTCTGTCTCTCTGTCTCTCTCTCTCTCTCTCCCCCTCTCACTTCTTCTCCCTCCTTTTCTCCCTCTCTATCCCCTCTCTCTCCCTCCTTCCCCCGTCTTTTGCTTACCAAGTGAAAACAAGCAACAACAAGTCTTAAGGACAACATGGAGAACCTCCCTTTCTCAGCAGAATCAAGTAAGCCAATTCCAGAAGGTTCTTAGATAAACAAACATATTTCTTTTGGATCTCTCAAAGAAAGCTGTCTCTGCTTCTCTGCTCTCTCTCTCTCCCTCTCCCTCTCCCTCTCCCTCTCTGTGAATGTGCATCTGTCCAGGATCCTACATAATTGGAAAGAAGCCATCTAAAGGTACAAGGACCACTAGTGTAAGTCTTTAAGAATATTCTTGAAGTACGTACCATGTGGTCAAGGGGAGTGGTGCTGCAGCTGGAAGTGGAGCACGCTGTAGGAGTCATTTCCTTTGACCTGCTCAGAACAGCAGCACTGCCCACCTCAGTGCTCCCTGGTTTTCCTCTGTATTTAAATTACTGAGTAGATTCTACTCGGGTTAGACACTCTCAGCTAATGCATCATTTCAACTCTTGTTCACAATAAAAAATAAACACATAAAACTAAGTACTGGTTTTTCAAGGAAAGTGTCTCAGGCAACGTGTTGAATAACTGTCTTCCATATCCAGGATAGTTTAGTACAAGCATCCTATATCCATTTGGAGCACAATTTAAATATACTTTATAGGAATGTAGAAATGCCTCAGCGGTTAAGGGCACTAGTTGCTCATGCAGAGGACACAAATTTGTTTTCCAGATTCCATGTGGTGGCTCACAACTGTCTCTGACTCCATTTTTATGTCTTTTTCTGTTCTCCATGGGTACCAGGCACACACGTATATGCAGATGAAACACTCATACACATAAAGTATTATAACATTTAAACACAGTTAAAAATACGTATAAAAGTAAAAACAGTCTTCAGAAGGTAAGGCTGTAGGAACACCCATTATTTCTGTTCCCCTCTAGCTCCCATTGGATGGCACAACCTGTCACATTGTTCCCCATGTACACAACAAGATAGAAGGTGTCTTTAGAATTTCAGAAGGCATGGCAGGAGACACTGAGTGCTGTCCAGGCTTGTTTCCTAAAAGAAAATATTGACTATAGAAAGTGTGAGATTTCATTATGACATTTGTACACATACAAATAATATACCATGACCATAATCACCATTGCCCTTTTTACCTCACTTTTCTCCAGGTTTCGTTTTTTATATAGCACTTTTATTAATTGAGAATTTCCTGCATATGTACAATGCAGTTTGTTCATATTCATATTCCCCTAATGCCTTCAAGATCCACTCTCTACTTCTTTCCTCTCCAAAACCTTTACAAATTATTTTTCCTCCACATTAACAATGTTCCTCTTATTTCCATCCTGCCCCACTCAGATTTCCAAATATGAGAGAAAAATATATGATGGGTGTTCTTGAGAGATGAGCTTTCTCATGGCTGAATACAACTCTATGGTGTTCTTCTTTTCCTACACAGTCTTCATATACTCATTCAACGATTGTCTCCTGCACAGAGCCTGTAACTTTAGCCAAGACCTCCCCACCCAAGGGGGTTGCTTGTATAAACACTAACCCAGCTAATATACACAGCTTCCATTTCATGAGGTGGGCCTTAAATCCAATCAGAGAGTGGTTGGTTATCCCTACATTTATGCCACCATTACACCTATATATCATGCAAACATGTTACCACTGTAGATTTCAGTGTTTGTAGCTGCATTAGTGTACATTTCTCCTCTGGGAGCATACAGCGTACTTTCCAGTGCAATGAATATCTAGTAGAAGTGAAAGCTCTAGTTAGGAATCAACTCGACTTCTTCATGTTTGATGAGATACGTAAGTGTTGTCTTCAGCAATGCGGTCTCGGCATCAATTTTCGAAGAGCTAACAATAGCTTTGGCAGCAGCCTTAGTGGTTTGGGAGTTTCCATAGGGTCTTTTTGGCCAACAGCTCAAAATATAACCCATTCTCAGCATTGGAAGTTTCATGTGGTGACAGGAAATGTCTAGGCTTTGTCTCTCTTGTTATTTTAGCCCAGACATTTGAAACAAGATTTTGGTTTGTCTAAAAAAGAGATAATCTTAAATTTGTATGAAAATAGATAAGAAGTCAATAGAACTCATATTTCACACATGGCACTTACACCTCCCGTTAAAGACTTTACTTACAATTGCTTCAGATGATCAGGTACCTCTGGAAGTTTTATGTTCATTCAAGGAACATTTCAGTAACAGTGAAACTCCATTTAAAAGTAGCATCTGCTTTGGGACCTCTGAATCCCAAATAAGATCAATAGGGAACACTTACCAGGGCAATCACAGTGTGATATTTCTTTTTTTTTTTTAAGGTATCTTAATGCTACAAAATTAGAATACTTTTGTAGAAGAAAACACCAATGTAGGTCTCCCTGTGAGTCAATCTGAGCCTAGGAATGTACTAGAAGTCCCTATTGTATGAGTTGTAGAGTTCCGAGGATTATCAATTTTGGGGGATTATCATACTAGGAGCTACTTGAATACTTTATGGTTGCCTTTGTTTTTATATTTTGACAAATATTTTTTATTTCGGGGTGCTGGGTAGATAGAATGGGGCAGCTCCCTAGTGACAACAGTGAAGGGGAATTTGGGTTGCAAAATATCTTTCAATGTTAGCGCAGTCCTATCATAGAAACTTGAGACTACTAAAAGTGTTTCTTTGAGAAATACTCAAATGTATAAACACAGATATGCTTAAGAATAAAATGAGAAAGCACCAATGTTTTGTTATATTACTCTTCAAAAGAACAACTCTTCCCATCAAATACTCAGGCAAGTGTAGATTCTTCGGAAAGAAATGAGACACACCTAGAGATTAAAGATTATGGAACAAAGACAACAATATTTTGTTTTAATTTTTATTTAGATATTTAAGGAGTACTCTTTTGCTCCTTCCTTTTTGTGAAAATGTAGTCTTAAAGACGTGGGATGGGCTGAGCAAGGTAAGTGTCTATGTTGCAGGAGAAAGCTCCTGCTATAGTCTGAAGAGATGATTAAACTCAAGTTCATAGGATGGAACCTAGGACCCTGGGAATGTTCCAGAATTAAGAGGTGGGGCCTTTAGAAGACGATTAAGTCCTGAGAGTTCCAGTCTCACATATAAGGTCTTAATTAAATGAAATAGACTATTTTTCCCTTCTGCTTTTGAATGCTTTATGGTTGCCTTTGTTTTTATATTTTGACAAATATTTTTTTATTTCAGGGACAAAATGTAAGGGGACAACACGTGTTCCACCTAGAAGATGTAGTAGTATGGTCATCATTTCTGAAACGGATACCTAGGGCTCACTCAGACACCAAATCACTAACCATGACGTTCCAGTGTCCAGACAACGAGTACATAAATTTGTGTTATTTATACATTTTCCAAGCAACAATGTTTTTCATTGTTTTTAAATTGTTTTTAAAAAAATGTATATGCATTGGTGTTTTGCCAGGTTCCCTGGAAGTAGAGTTACAGACAAGTGTGAGCTGTCATGTAGGTGCTGGGAAGTGAACAGAAGTCTTCTGGAAAAGGAGCCAATGCTTTTAACCTCTGAGCCATTTCTCTAGCACCCTACCTCCCACACACCCCCACATATAGTGGTTTTAGTAGCAACATAAATGGACAAAGATATGCCTCATGTTGTAAAGCAGTACACTGAGCATGTCTAAGGTCTTAAGAGACACCTTGCAGAAGGTAGATAAGTCTGGTATTAATGCACATGAAATAAAAGTGCTAATAGATAATGACTCATACAATCAATGTTGTAAACAAGTTGATTCCTTTATAAAAATAGCCAAATTATTTCTATTATTTCTACATACCTCTCCATAATATACTGAAACATTACAGAATAGAATGCCTTTAAAGAGGTAAACAGTATCTTAATCAAGAGATTAAAATGATTCTCACCAGCAGTTGTGTACCAGCCTAACAGGACACAATGAGAGCAGCAGCAGCACAGGGCTATTCATGTCATAACCCTTCCCAGTGAGCAACTTGAACAGACACATGTGGAAACATCCAGGACATCTAATCTAAAGATCATTGCACAATCACTACATAGTCTTCAAAAACAGTTAAAATCAAGAACAATAATTCAAGACAGAAGAAATGTAAGAATTAAACTCATTTTTAATTGGATTTTTTAAATTTGCATTTCAAATGTTATCCCCTTTCCCAGTTTCCCATCCATAAACCCCCTATCCTATCCCCCCTTCCTCTTCTTCTAGGACGGTGTTCTTCCACCGAGCAACGAACCCCTTCCCACCTTTCCGCCCTGCCATTCCCTTCCACTGGGGAGTTGACTTTGGCAGGATCAGGGGCTTATCCTCCCATAGGTGCCCAAGA
Organism: Rattus norvegicus; assembly: GCF_021556685.1. NCBI lineage: Eukaryota > Metazoa > Chordata > Mammalia > Rodentia > Muridae > Rattus > Rattus norvegicus. The sequence goes on along the minus strand of NC_141535.1, from coordinate 16,543,933 downwards.
AGGCAATCCTTTAATACATATGCAGCTGAAGCTATGGGTCTGTCTATGTGTACTCTTTGGGTGGTGGTTTAGTCCCTGGGAACTATGGTTGGTTGGTATTGTTCTTCTTATGGGGTTGCAAACTCCTTCAGCTCCTTCTTCCTTTCTCTAACTCCTCCAAAGGGGACCCCATTCTCAGTCCAACAGTTGGCTGCCAGCAGATCCCATCTCTGTATTGTCCATGCTCTGGCAGAGCCTCTCAGGAGACAGCTATATCAGGCTCCTATCACCAAGCACTTTTTGGAATCATCGTGATTGTCTGGGTTTGGGGGCTGTATGTATATGGGCTGGATCCCCAGGTGGGGCAGTCTCTGCATAGCCAAAATTCCTTCAGTCTCTGCTCCAAACTTTGTCTCTGTATTTCTTTCTATGGATATTATTGTTCACCCTTCTAAGAAGACTGAAGCATCTACAATTTGGTCATCCTCCTTCTTGAGTTTTATGTGGTCTGTGGATTTTATCTTGGGTAATCCAAGCTTTTGGGCTCATATCCACTTATCAGTGAGTGCATGTCATGTGTGCTTTTTGTGATTGGGTGACCTCACCCAGGATATGTTCTAGTTCCATCCATTTGCTTATGAATTTCATGAAATCAATGTTTTTAATAGCTGAGTAGTACTCCATTGAGTAAATGTACCATATTTTCTGTATCTGTTCCTCTGCTGAAGGACATTTGGGTTCTTTCCAGCTTCTGGTTATTATAAATAAGGCTGCTATGAACATAGTGGAGCATGTGTCTTTATTATACATTGGAGCATTTTTTGAGTATATGCCCAAGAGTGGTATAGCTAGGTCCTCAGGTGGTATTATGTCTACGTTTCTGAGGAACCTTGAGACTGATTTCCAGAGTGGTTGTACCAGCTTGCAATCCCACCAACAGTGGAGGAGTGTGCCTCTTTCTCCACATCCTCTCCAGCATCTGTTGTCACCTGAGATTTTGATCTTAGCCATTCTGACTGGTGTGAGGTGGAATCACAGGGTTGTTTTGATTTGCATTTTCCTGATGATTTAGGATATTGATTATTTCTTTAGGTGCTTCTCAGCCATTCGATATTCCTTAATTGAGAATTCTTTGTTTAATTTTTAGTACAGTTATTTGGTTCTCTGGAGTCTAACTTCTTGAATTCTTTGCATATATTTGATATTAGGCCTCTATCAGATGTAGGATTGGTAAATATCTTATCCCAATCTGTTGGTTGCTGTTTTATCCTAATGACAGTGTCCTTTGCTTTACAGAAGCTTTGCAGTTTTATGAAGTCTCATTTGTCAATTCTTGATCTTAGAGCATAAGTCATTGGTGTTCTGCTCAGGAAGTTTTCCCCAGTGCCCATGTGTTCAAGACTCTTCCCCACTTTTTCTTCTATTAATTTCAGTGTACCTGGTTTTATGTGTAGATCCTTGATCCACTTGGACATGAGCTTTGTACAGGGCAGTAAGAATGGATCGATCTGCATTCTTCTACATGCTGACCTCCAGTTGAATGAGCCCCCATTTGTTCAAAATGCCATCTTTTTTCGACTGGAAAGTTTTAGCTCATTTGCCAAAGATCAAGTGACCATAGGTATGTGGATTCATTTCTGGGTCTTCAATTCTATTCCACTGATCTATATCCTGCCTCTGTACCAATACCATATAGTTTTTATCACTATTGCTCTGTGATACTGCTTGAGGTCAGGGATGGTGATTCCCCCAGAAGTTCTTTTGTTGTTGAGGATAATTTTGGCTATCCTGGGTTTTTTGTTATTCCAAATGAATTTGCAGATTGCTATTTCTCACTCTATGAATAATCGAGTTGGAATTTTGATGGTGATTTCATTGAATCTGTAGATTGCTTTGCCAAAATGTCTATTTTTACTATGTTAATCTTGACAATCCATGAGCATGGGAGATCCTTCCATCTTCTGAGATCTTCTTCAATTTCTTTATTCAGAGGCTTGAAGTTCTTGTCATACAGATCTTTCACCTGCTTGGTTAGAGTCACACCGAGGTATTTTATATTCATTGTGACTATTGTGAAGGGTGTCATTTCCCTAATTTCTTTCTCAGCCTGTTTGCCCTTTGAGTAGAGGAAGACCACTGGTTTGAATTAATTTTATATCCATCCACTTTGCTGAAGTTGTTTATGAGCTGTAGGAGTTCTCTGGTAGAATTTTTGGGGTCACTTATTTATACTATCATATTATCTGCAAATAGTGATATTTTGACTTCTCTTCCAATTTGTATCCCTTTGACCTCCTTATGTTGTCTGATTGTTCTGGCTAGAACTTCCTGTACTATATTGAATAAGTAGGGAGAGAGTAGGCAACCTCGTCTAGTCCATGATTTTAGTGGGATTGCTTCAAGTTTCTCTCCATTTTGTTTGATGTTGGCTACTGGTTTGCTGTATATGGCTTTTACTATGTTTAGGTATGGGCCTTGAATTCCTATTCTTTCCAGGACTTTTATCATGAAGGGGTGTTGAATTTTGTCAAATGCTTTCTCAGCATCTAATGAAATGATCGTGTGGTTTTTTGTTTGTTTGAGTTTGTTTATATAGTGGATTACGTTGATGAATTCCCATATATTGAACCGTCCCCTGCATTCCTGGGATGAAGCCTACTTGATCACGGTGGATGATTGTTTTGATCCAAGGATTCCCTTTGTGAGAATTTTATTTTTGCATTGATATTCATAAGAAAAATTGGTCTGAAGTTCTCTTTCTTTGTTGGTTCTCTGTGTGGCTTACATTTAAGTGTAATTTTGCCTTCATAGAACGAATTGGGTGGTTTCCTTCTGTTTCTATTTTTTGGAATAGTTTGGACAGTATTAGTATGAGGTCTTCTATGAAGGTCTGATAGAATTCTGCACTAAACCCATCTGGTTCTGGGCTTTTATTGGTTGGGAGACTTTTAATAACTGCTTCTATTTCTTCAGGAGTTATGGGTTGTTTAGATGGTTATCTGATCCTAATTTTACTTTGGAACCTGGTATCTGTCTAGAAAATTGTCCATTTCATCCGGATTTTCCATTTTTGTTGAGTCTAGGCTTTTGTAGTAGGATCTGATGATTTTTTGAATTTCTTCAGATTCTGTTATGTCTCCCTTTTCATTTCTGATTTTGTTAATTTGGATCCACTTTCTGTGCCCTCTGGTTAGTCTGGCTAAGGGTTTATTTATCTTGTTAATTTTCTCAAAGAACCAG